>NC_060142.1:189329024-189629024 GCF_021461385.2 Schistocerca piceifrons
CACTGCAATATATTAAGAAAAGTGCAACATATGTAGAAAGTACAGTAACATAATTAGAGGAAGATTTCAATTATATGCCATCATTTTTCCACATAGTCACCATTATTTGCTACACATATTTGCCAATGGTAAACCAGAGCTTGTGTGCTGTGCTTATAAAAACATGAGCCGGCTGTGGCTAGCCACTGTCTCACAGTTTTACAACACAATCTGAATCTAGAAAATGTTGACCAAGTAGTTCGTCTTTAATTGGCCCAAAGAGATAGAAGACTGAAGACACTAAATTGGGACTTTATGGTGAATGTGGCAGGATAATGTAGCTAAATTTGGCAGTGGGTTCCATGGTAAGTGAACTGTTGTGAGGCCATATGTGTCCATCACCTTTACCAAGCAACGATGGACTTTCTGTTTGCGTGGAACCTAGTGACACATCTCGGTTTAATATGCACTAGTGCCAGACCGACACCCCCGGGATAACAAGGCCGTCCAGCAGTGTTAGCGACGTCACACTAAGCGGCCCATAGCCGACGCAGCAGTCCACGGACACCTCCGTACAGACGCGCCTGATGCTAACGATCTTCTGTCCGTCATACAGAAAGGAGCGAACTATAATTGAAACCAAAGACCAAATTATATATATTCTTGTAAACAGCATAAAGGTTCATAACGAAATACCGATTACATATAAGGGCAGGAATAAGTTTAATCGATTGAGGAACTTTGCCACTATTTTATAATTGTCAGAACACTATTTAGCTTTAAAACTCGCATACAGGTGGTGACAAATGCCAACTGACAGCAGGACTTAACATTTTCAAGCTATTACACTGAAAGTAAATTATCTTAAACACTGTCATACATAGCAAAACCCTCCCATCTTTCGTTTACAATAAGGTAACAGGAGTTCGCTTTATCTCATAAAACACATGACTATTGTGAATTTACTCATATGTTCATGGTGACAGCTCTTTTCAAGAATTTTTACAAGTGTATCCCCAGTAATAAAGAATGGAAACAAAAGATAGATATCAAATATTCTCCTTTTAACATAGACATCACTGAACACAAGATTCTGTCTTGCACTGTGATACTAAGGGACTGCTCTTTCCTTTAAGAAAAGCCCGACAATTTGAAGTTCTCTGCTATTGAAGATACACTTCTTGAAACAATATTAAAAATGTTATGAAAGGTAAGGAAATGAAAAACAACCAAGTGCATTACATGTAAGAATGTGAGCAAAAGGCTGAGGCTCTCTTTACTTACCATTTTCAATCTCTCTACAGCTTTTCCACGTAGAAATCACCAACTGCAAGTCTCATTATTGCTGTCTGTTACTAACAAAGTGCTTTTCTATTTAGAAAACCTGACAATTTGATGTTCATTCTGGTACTGAAGATAAACACTTTTCAGAGGAGTTCTAGAACCTATTCCTGCCCGTATATGTAATCGGTATTTCGTTATGAACCTTTATGCTGTTTACAAGAATATATATATAATTTGGTCTTTGGTTCGAATTATAGTTCGCTCCTTTCTGTATGAAGGACAGAAGATCGTTAGCATCAGGCGCGTCTGTACGGAGGTGTCCGTAGACTGCTGCGTCGGCTATGGGCCGCTTAGTGTGACGTCACTAACACTGCTGGACGGCCTTGTTATCCCGGGGGTGTCAGCCAGACTCCATTTTGGAGCACTCGTCTGCTGCCATTATCTCTTGCAGGGCAGTGAATCTAACATGACATTGATGGGAAGATTCAAAATTTGATACTGCATTAGCATAATTTGACCTGGTCATTCAAAGTGAACACAAAAAAATCTGATATATTAGTTTTGGCACAACCTTTATAATTTTTAATATGCTTCCACATGTAAGTAGTTGCAAATGATTTGATTAATGTTGTTGATTTTAATTTCTTAACTTGTACTTGTAACTGTACAAATTAGGCCGATATGAACTTTTCACCAGCAGATACGGCTAAGAATTTTGGCCATCACACAATCTTGACGGAAGAAGTAATTACCCAGAAACACCATTGGCCACCATCAACCAGTTTCATACAGCTGCTGTGCATTGTAAACTGTGGGGTGGTAGTATAACATTCTGCTCGCATCATTACATTTAACTTAACTTTCTATTGCCTGGAGTTCATTTGATGAAAGAATATAATAGTTCCCAACTTCACAAAATTTATTGACAACTGAACTGCATACTCATCACGTTAACAAAACACTGACTTACATACGTCACAGATCTCTTTGACTGACAAAACAACACAACACCTGACACTCTTGCAGCATCACTGCTTTGCTTTGTATATAATTTTAACAATAAATTTCAAAATAACCCATTATTAAATTTTTACAATTTGAATGTTTCAATTAAAATTTACAAAACATAAAGAAACTGATGTTATAGTCGAATAAGGTATAAAATACAATATTAATTGACATAATTTTTATAGTATCATCACTAGTTTTAAATATGAAAATTGATCTGAACTTTAATTACAATAATGTCTCTTGTATTATTTTAGTTATGTAATTAATTACAGTTTGGATTAGGTTACTAACATTCAATGACAGTACAAATCTTGTGCTTTATCTGACTGTTGTTGTTGTTGTTGTTGTTGTTGTTGTTGTGGTCTTCAGTCCTGAGACTGGTTTGATGCAGCTCTCCATGCTGCTCTATCCTGTGCAAGCTTCTTCATCTCCCAGTACCTACTGCAACCTACATCCTTCTGAATCTGCTTGGTGTATTCATCTCTTGGTCTCCCTCTACGATTTTTACCCTCCACGCTGTCCTCCAATACTAAATTGGTGATCCCTCGATGCCTCAGAACATGTCCTATCCACCGATCCCTTCTTCTAGTCAAGTTGTGCCACAAACTTCTCTTCTCCCCAATCCTATTCAATACCTCCTCATTAGTTATATGATCTACCCATCTAATCTTCAGCAATCTTCTGTAGCACCACATTTCGAAAGCTTCTATTCTCTTCCTCCAAACTATTTATCGTCCATGTTTCACTTCCGTACATGGCTACGCTCCATACAAATACTTTCAGTAACGACTTCCTGACACTTAAATCAATATTCGATGTTAACAAATTTCTCTTCTTCAGAAACGCTTTCCTTGCCATTGCCAGTCTACATTTTATATCCTCTCTACTTCGACCATCATCAGTTATTTTGCTCCCCAAACAGCAAAACACCTTTACTACTTTAAGTGTCTCATTTCCTAATCTAATTCCCTCAGCATCACCCGACTTAATTCAACTACATTCCATTATCCTTGTTTTGTTTTTGTTGATGTTCATCTTATACCCTCCTTTCATGACACTGTCCATTCTGTTCAACTGCCCTTCCAAGTCGTTTGCTGTCTCTGACAGAATTACAATGTCATCGGCGAACCTCAAAGTTTTTATTTCTTCTCCATGGATTTTAATACCTGCTCCAAATTTTTCTTTTGTTTCCTTCACTGCCTGCTCAATATACAGAGTGAATAACATCGGGGAGAGGCTACAACCCTGTCTTACTCCCTTCCCAACCACTGCTTCCCTTTCGTGCCCCTCAACTCTTATACCTGCCATCTGGTTTCTGTACAAATTGTAAATAGCCTTTCTCTCCCTGTATTTTACCCCTGCCACCTTCAGAATTTGAAAGAGAGTATTCCAGTCAACATTGTCAAAAGTTTTCTCTAAGTCTACAAATGCTAGAAACGTAGGTTTGCCTTTCCTTAATCTAGCTTCTAAGATAAGTCGTAGGGTCAGTATTGCCTCACGTGTTCCAATATTTCTACGGAATCCAAACTGATCTTCCCCGAGGTCAGCTTCTACCAGTTTTTCCATTCGTCTGTAGAGAATATAAGGCTTCAAATTCTGAAAGTCAGAAATTTGTGTGATGTAAACAATTGGAGAGTTAATTAGAAATGTAATTACAAATGATATTAATTACAGGGCATGACATAAAAATAGATAACAAATGAAAATACATTACTTGATTATAACCTTTTAAGCTGTTTCTCAAGATAATGAGGTTCTCTCTGTCAACCCATCAATCAACGGCAATTAAGGTAATTAGAGGTGCCAGCCACTTATGCCAACATTTCCATAGCCTCTTAGTATTTGCCACCAAATATTTAACACTTCAATTTCTTGGTTAAACATCTAACTCTGCATCCTTACATGATTTTGTTAATGACAACAATCTCCTGACAATCATGGTAATATACATCCTTCCAGAACATTCTGTATGCTTTCACAATGAATATCAAGCATTTTAGGAAACTGGACAGAATGATATATATAAAGACACACATACAAGTCCCTAGGAAGCACTGACTCATTCGACAGCCACCTGGATGCATGTAACAAAGGCGGTATTAGTCTCTTCTTTAGAGTCTTGGGGAAGGCTGTAACCTTATAGTTGGACTGACTCTTGTTGTTGAAAATGCATTATGGAGATTGCCAGTCTCTCTTCTTACTGATAGGATCAGCAGAGAACTGCAATCTGTCACCTGCTAGTCACGTGATGACAGTTACTGAATTTTATCCTCATATCAGGAGCTGTGTTGTATGGCAGATGAAAATGCTATGATATCACCCGTTTCCTAAGTCGTATTACCATGTGCATTGTGTCATCCAATGTGGTGCACCATTTATAGGGCTGGCTACCTGGCTGTGAGTAGGTTACCATACTGATTCCTGCCTCTTGCAGTTAGCCCTGGTCTGTTCTAGTTTATAAAAAGGGTAAAAGGACTGAAGCACATAATTACAGATGAGGATCTGGAACACCCATCTGTCACAGTATCCTAGAGCAATTATGAATTAGAATCCATGGCTCTACTAGAAAATCATCTTCACTGACATTGCCATGGCTATTGCTGATGTTCTGTGCTTTTACATTTTGTAAAAGTTTGTATTAAATTCTTTCTGTGAGAAAATAAACCCTTTTTTTTCTTCAGCTTCAAATAGTAACTGCTTTTTGTTTAAGGATTAAAAAACTGACATGAGCATACAGACTACGGTAACAGGGTGTATACGACCCGGGAGATCTGGGAAAAAACCCAGGAATTTTTTTCATCTGAGAGAAAACCAGGAAAAACCGGGGAATTTTTTAGAACTCCAGGAGTTTTTCATTGTTTTAATTTTCAGTTAGATTTTTGTAATTTTGACTAGTAAGAACCAGTATTCTAACAAAGAATATTACAGTACCCCAGTTCTGCAGAATAATACTGCAGCAATAAAACATGAATGAGATAAGAAAAACGAAAATAAAACTTAAGTTGTAAATGAAATGCGTCATATACAACAACAAAACACAGTGTTCCTACAAGCATCTGCCAACAACAAAAAGTGTCAAAGGCTTTAGGAAGACTATGCAATGCTTCAGAACAACAAATTGAACTTAACATAACAACTGTTTACATTAGATTCATTTGAGCAGTTGCGAGCGGGCTCATGCGCATGCACGTTTGAGTCGCGTATTAGTAGTAAGTACCTTCTCCCGCTTCTGGCTAAGGAAGTGTCTCAATTAGCTGTATAAACAGTAGTAGCAAGCAGTCAGATGCTGCCCAGAAAAATTTTATTGGCGTGCCCAAGCTGGCAGATTCACGCATGTGCAACAGGCCCGGATCTAGGGGGCTGGGGCAAACCAGGGTGTCTGCCCCCAGCAGCAATTTCAGGATGGGGGGTTGCCAAATTCATATTCTTGAGGGGAAAAAACCTTGTTTCAAAAAGCATCTAGCATCCAGCGCACATTGGTCTATCGAATATTCATATGATTTTCAAATGCATTCTAAGTTGATGTAGTTGATTTCTGAATGAATCATAAGCTGACTTTTGATTGCGTGCATAGTGTACGTGACGTCTCTGCCAGGGGAATCCCCGTCACATCTAGAAATAAAATTTCCTGCAGACAAAAGGAGACAGGGCTATAGGAGCTGAGCAGAATAAAGCCGAATGGATGAAGGCCAATCGCTGTTTATGTGGTTGACTGGGTTTGCAAATGATCAACGTTGGTATAATTACTAGCGAAAGCTATAGATTCAGACTACCTCAACAGGAATAACAGGTAAGATAGATTACGTATTATCTTTGCTTCGTATCCAAGAAAATGAAATTTTGACAGAAAATTTTTGGCCAGACCGTTACACTAATAAGGGCCTGTTGTACAGTCCCATTCTAACAGGCACTTAAATTCTATTCTTGGAGTGCGGAAAATGTGTTGTACGAACACGTAATGACGCATAACCAGTGAATAAACGCGTACAGCTAAACCGGTGATTGTGGCAGGGTTAGTGAAATTAACCGGAGACTAAGTTTTGACAGTGGCAGGAATAGTTACAGAATTAGTGATGACAAGATTGTTTGTTAGAACGAGGAAGGGGAAGAATTGAGGACATCACACAAATTATAGAAGAATATGATGATTCCACATTTATATAAAAATTTCGTACTACTACTTTTCGATCTCGTGCATGAAAAGCTGGAGTGTATGAATGAAATGTGAAACTATTTCCTAACATAAAACTTCTTGTTTGTAGTAGGCCTAACAGGCATTTGATATTGGCACTTTGTGAATTATATTCTGTTGTGGCACAAAAATGACCATTTGTTCTAAAACAGTCCGTTTATTTGATGTGTATTACAACTGCTGCAATATTAGACAGGCCTGTTTCGCTTTATCAGGCACACAGTAACAAAATACACATAATCAGCTCGAGTAACCACACTAGTCTTGGGTATTATTTGTATTAACAGCTTTTTCAGTATTAGACAACGACATTTTGTTTTTTCCATGTAGCAAAACGCTTGACGAACTTTGATGAGGTAATAGATTCTTTCGCAGAAAGGAAAGCTCGCCATGTAAAGCTGTAGCAAGATTAGAGAGAAAAATATGCTAGGACTTAAGGGTTGAAGAAACGTGTACTGTCTTTCTTGTCATTTGTCTTTACTGGTTTTAAGTATCTTATATTTAATTTGTCACACTAAACAGCAAGTTATTAGCTAATAGGCAATAAAGCGTGCAAATTTTCTGAAGAGTTCTTGTTCTCCCGGTTACACATAATCCCATCCAGTATTAAGTGTGAATGTTTTTAAAAAAAAAAAAAAAAAAAAAAAAAGAGGGCAGGATGTCAAACTGGCCGACTGGGAGCAGGAGATGCACCACAGGACATTTTAATTTCCACTGGCCTAAATAAAGTTCGATAGCATCCATTACAAAATATACACATTTGAATTCGACACACCGAAACACAGTAACGTGCGATAGAAGAATGCTTTGTGAAGAGGCATGCCACTGCACTTTCGCACACTTAAGATCAAATGACATGTCTTACGTTTCCTCTAAGACACATCTTTTATGTATCAGACTCTTCAGAAAGATGTGTGCTACAAAATGAACGTTTTTTGAAAAGTCAATTTAAATTTTGGAGTCGTACCTCAAACACTGGAGGGAGAGGGGGAGGGGGAGGGGGAGGGGGTGGGGGTGGGGGTGGGGGTGGGGGTGGGCGGACGCCACTGTCTAGTATTGCCCCGGTTTGGAAATATCATAGATCACAGAAAGTCTGAGTTGTGTAGTGAGGAGGTGGGTGTCCCTATGTGACCCGTGTTTACGCTTAGTGATTTTGCTGTTTCCTCTTCGTTTACTGCTCTCATACCAAATGATTACAAAACGGATTTCTGTGGCTGGGAGCTATCAAGTGAATTAAAATACATTCACCTAATTACGGAAGGCTAAAATAAGTTATTAGTTTCAGATTTTATTTTATTTCCACCTTTCTAACAGTCAAGCATTAATCGTTTTGCAGGACAGTGAAGTTATTTTTGTCGGCTTTTATTAATCTTTTCCCCTGATGCAGTCAATTTATTTGAAACGAAGTGTTTAATTCCACACTATTGGCTAGTTTCATTTGTTTGCTGCATTTCAAGCCCATGTTTTCATCTTCTAGCACATATGGTATTATGCCATATTAAGAACCAAACATGAGAGAACACAGTACTGGTACTCCAAGAAAATTTACATCTGAACCTGGACATACGAATGTGCACTTTAAGCCAAATTATGCGTTTTAGTATGGTTCACGTAATTTTGATGCTCTTGGAGTATCCTCTGGTGTCTCTTTTCTTTTGTGACATATTTTAATGGTTTACAAGCACGAACATACGAACTTCCTGCATCATTGTAGCTGCGCAAGGCCGATGACGCCTGTTACCTGGCGCTCTCTGGCAACTGCTAAAATGAACCTATTTCTAAAAGGTCATGGGAAAATATTGCAAATGGTGGTTTGAAAAGCGTTACTTTCAAAGTAAGTTTCCTTTTACGCAAGATGAACCATGTACAAGAATTTATGATGAATTTCTTAAATCACAGAGTGTTTGATTCTCATTTAAAAAATCAACTCTTTGAGGATGCCCATTAGAAGAATTTCGAACCCAGATGTTATTAAAATTTTACTGGCACATTTATGTGATGTACCTTCAAGTGTAACACGCGCAAAAAAGATCAACATTATATGTGAAAGCTCAGATATTCTTGCAGCTTATTAATCTTAGAGACCAATATTATAATTGAAAACTTTGCTTTTCGTGTAGCTATGTATATTAATTTAAACCATTAACTTTTCCTATTTCTGTGGTCGCACTACTGAACAGTGATGTTGCTACTGGCTGGCTACACCACATGTCCTGTGCTCTGAATATCTGTTGTCATCGGCTGGCGACATCACGTGTCATGAGCTATGACTGCCTTACAAAAGTGCATCGCAATATGGATTTCAATGCTTTGGAAAGTAACATGTGGTGTTTCATGGAACTTGAATGTATACTTTTGTAAAACGAAAATATGGAGCGTACATGTTGTTGTATATAACAGGTCTTTCCAAAACGTGTTTTTTTTCCCCTGCAAGTTTTGTTTTGTGAAGCGCCGGGAAATTCTACGCCGGTGTATAAAACCATAACGATTCAATGGATTAATGAGTTTTACCATCCTGAGAGAGTATGCTGTCACTTAACGTGGAAAAAGTGTATTTTCACCCAGGAGAAAGTGTATTTTTAACCGGGGGAAAGTGTGTTTGTAACCAAGAGATCCGGGAAAGTCCGGGATTTGTTTTTTCCTTGTCTGCATATACACCCTGGGTAAGAAACATGTGTTCACTAAAAAAAAATGTGTTAATGTTAAAACCCAGTATTTTAAAGAGAATGGCAAATGTTCAATTGAAATGAAAACATCAGCAGCCCCAAAAACATTTTATTAATTGAACCTGGGTGGCAAATCTCTGAAACTGAAGTAACATCAGTTGAGCTCCAAGGAAGTGTAAAGGTATTACTTATGTTTGCATTATATGTAACTGATATGTTACTCCAGAATTGAAGTACACTGATTTTTGTGCATGAAATGTCTAAATTGCACACAAATTCTTGTACTATATAGATCAAATTCAATGTCGCTTTCAGTTTTATTGAAATGATACCAATAATTGGCCAGGGTCGCAGAGATGTGGGTGATGTCGATTGGTAAGGAGGTCTATTGCCATAGACCACAGACAACAATGTCCAGACAATCGAGGAACTGATTCACAGCTGTTGCAGAGTGACTATCATAGACGTTGCTCAGTAGGTGAGCATCTCAGTAGGCAGCACTCATTCCATCATTCGAAATCTTCTGCAGTGTCAGAAATTGTGCTGAAGCTGGGTTCTATAATCACTATTACCAGTTCACAAAAGGTTCAAGGTTTATGGCATCTCTAGACTTCCTTGATCATTACTACATGGATTTCTTAAGCCATGTCATTATGAGAAATCAGACATGGGCCCGTAATTTCACACCTGCAATGAAGAGAGCATATATGGAATACACACACTTTTGCATCTCCACAGAAGAAATGCAGAGTTATGCCATCAACAAGGAAGGTCATGGCCTCTGTTTTCTTTGACTGTGTAGAAGTTGATACAGAGTTTCTGGCAAAGGGAACAGCTGTTAATGCCAATTCATACTGTGCAACTCTGAAATCGCTGTGCAACACCATGAAGAACAAAGAGGCATGGAAAACTGAAGAAAAGGCAATATTCTCATGAACAACAATGCAACATCCTGCATGGTGTGTCAAAGCACTCTGTGCCTTAGTGTTTTTGATGGGAGATTTGTAAGCTTGTGATATAAAGTCCAGATTTCCATCTTTTCAGCAAGCTGAAACTACATCTGAAGTGAAAGAATTTTCCAACAATGAGAATGTTGCACACAGCAGTTTTCAAATGGCTCCATGCCCAAAGAGGGGATTTCTATTATCAAGAAAATGAATGCTTGGCAGAATTTTACAAGTGTTGTTTATAGAGGCGTGGTGACTATGTTGAAAAATAGTATAATGTACCTGTGTTACTTCCACGTGTAAGGGCACATTCAATAATAATGTGTAACCTACTTTTTGAAGCTGCCCCCTCCCTCCCACCCCCTCGTGCTTGATTACACTGGTTACTACATCTGCAAATGCAGAGTCGTGCTTACAGTACATTACTTCTCGTGCAACTTTACAGTGAAGGTTGCTACTTGTGATGTAGCAAAAATAACTTTCCATCCTTCAATCCAAATATTCAGGTAATTTGTAGAAGTGTCTGATTATGCATATTATTTTTCTTTTCTTTTGAATTTGTAGGGATTCTCAATTTACTTGTATTATGTTAGATGAGAATTTGGAAAATTTCTTTGCAGCTGAGTATGAAACTCCACGTTGACCCCTAGATCAGAAGGCAAAGTTTACATGAAAATTGTTTTTGTGTTCTGTACAGTCATTATGTACAGCACATTTTAGCTGAAACTCGTGTTTTTTTATCAGCAACGAAAACCAACAAGGAGTAAATTTATTAGGAAGTGAGTGTATGAATTCCAAGGTCTTCTTTAAAAAAAGCTTTTACAAGATGTACATTATCTACCTCACACAATATTCTTATTATTCACTACTGCTGAGTAGACACTATTTTAGTGTACTGCCACAGACGCTAATTTCATAAGATAACAAGGAGTGAAAGTATACAGAATAAGCCAACATTCTTAATTCTAAGGTCTAGACATGCTGAATGGAACTTCTTGGCTAGTTTATGTATGTGTTGACTTGATTTTAATTTGTTATTTGTTATCCAACTGTACCACAAGGAATTTTGCACAATGTGTTTCATTTAGTATGTAACGATTAATTCTATTTCTGTTGCTAACAGTTTGTGTTTGCTTAGGTGCATTCGTTTTTACTATGTTGGATGGTAGGACAGCAGCCAATATGTGTGTAATATATAAAACTGTCAACTGTATGGGTGGCAACCATGGGCCCTGCTCCATCTGCTGACGCTGTCACCTTCTGAACTCTGCTTCTGACCCTCTCACCACTACACCCCAGGCATGGCCATGTAGGCCCGCTCGTATGGACTCCCGCGACAGTAGTTATGACCCATGGGCAGCGTGAGACGTCAGTACAGACACAGAAGGGGCTCAAGTGCTGCCACCATTATCAACTCCGGCCGAATACCCCTTTGTGGCACGTCACACCCCCAACCCCCCACCTCCTTCTGTTGTGCACGAGGCCCCACTGCCAATGGCTGCTGGCTCCCCACAGATACACTGGTGCTCCTTCTCACGTCCACGAGGATCGGAGGCAGCGTTTGATGCCCTGCCCCCCGGTGACATTTTGATGGATTCCACAGACTGCCCTCCCGACCCACCGCAGATGGTCGATGACATAGGGTCTCCCTCCGTTCCTTCCTTCCACCCACCACAGCACCATCTGGGGCATTTCCGCCCCTATGCACAGGTTCTGGTGTTGGGAGGTGCGAAAGTTGAATACGACACAGAGGGTATGGACCTGGATTCCCACCAGACGTCTGTGTGTTCTGGCGTGCACTTGTGCGACTATCCTTGCCATGTGAGTGTGCCACTCTCTGTACCATGTGAAGTCCGCAGCTAATTACGTTTCCCGCAGTCATGTATTTAGGCAGCTGCGTGGTGCTACCCTAGTGGTCTGGTACTCACTGTAGTTCATGTGTGCACCTCGGCCATACTGCATTCTGGTTCCATGTGTTTAGATACATACTGTTGTTGTTTGGAGTGTTCCTGCATCATTGTCTCATTGTGTTTATCACCTCAGTTATTGCTTGCTTGCCTCGTGTTTTGCCTGGTCGCTCGTAGTGTCTGTCATCCTCTACTTGATCGTCTGTCCTGTTGGTTCGTTCTTAGCAATAATTCCGGCAGCTCCCATGACTTGCAGCTTCATGTCTCCATTCTCTGCCATTCACTGCTTGCCTGTCACTCGCGGCTATAACAGTATCCATGTAAAATGCAGTGTAGTGGTTGCAATGGGATCTGCTGCGCTTGCTTCATTAGGTGATACGTCCTATGATGGGGCAAGAAATGATAGAGGCACAGCTTGAATAAGAGGTAGTGACTGAATGCCCCATAAGTTCCACTGTTGCCTGTTTCATCTTGAACTAGTGACTACTTAATAACAGTACCAGCTATCAAGTATCAGGCACTAGTTACCGGAAGTGTAATTTACAGCATTTGCAGTTCTCATTTTGTAACCTGTGCTTAGCTATGAAGATCACTGCAATATATTAAGAAAAGTGCAACATATGTAGAAAGTACAGTAACATAATTAGAGGAAGATTTCAATTATATGCCATCATTTTTCCACATAGTCACCATTATTTGCTACACATATTTGCCAATGGTAAACCAGAGCTTGTGTGCTGTGCTTATAAAAACATGAGCCGGCTGTGGCTAGCCACTGTCTCACAGTTTTACAACACAATCTGAATCTAGAAAATGTTGACCAAGTAGTTCGTCTTTAATTGGCCCAAAGAGATAGAAGACTGAAGACACTAAATTGGGACTTTATGGTGAATGTGGCAGGATAATGTAGCTAAATTTGGCAGTGGGTTCCATGGTAAGTGAACTGTTGTGAGGCCATATGTGTCCATCACCTTTACCAAGCAACGATGGACTTTCTGTTTGCGTGGAACCTAGTGACACATCTCGGTTTAATATGCACTAGTGCCAGACCGACACCCCCGGGATAACAAGGCCGTCCAGCAGTGTTAGCGACGTCACACTAAGCGGCCCATAGCCGACGCAGCAGTCCACGGACACCTCCGTACAGACGCGCCTGATGCTAACGATCTTCTGTCCGTCATACAGAAAGGAGCGAACTATAATTCAAACCAAAGACCAAATTATATATATTCTTGTAAACAGCATAAAGGTTCATAACGAAATACCGATTACATATACGGGCAGGAATAAGTTTAATCGATTGAGGAACTTTGCCACTATTTTATAATTGTCAGAACACTATTTAGCTTTAAAACTCGCATACAGGTGGTGACAAATGCCAACTGACAGCAGGACTTAACATTTTCAAGCTATTACACTGAAAGTAAATTATCTTAAACACTGTCATACATAGCAAAACCCTCCCATCTTTCGTTTACAATAAGGTAACAGGAGTTCGCTTTATCTCATAAAACACATGACTATTGTGAATTTACTCATATGTTCATGGTGACAGCTCTTTTCAAGAATTTTTACAAGTGTATCCCCAGTAATAAAGAATGGAAACAAAAGATAGATATCAAATATTCTCCTTTTAACATAGACATCACTGAACACAAGATTCTGTCTTGCACTGTGATACTAAGGGACTGCTCTTTCCTTTAAGAAAAGCCTGACAATTTGAAGTTCTCTGCTATTGAAGATACACTTCTTGAAACAATATTAAAAATGTTATGAAAGGTAAGGAAATGAAAAACAACCAAGTGCATTACATGTAAGAATGTGAGCAAAAGGCTGAGGCTCTCTTTACTTACCATTTTCAATCTCTCTACAGCTTTTCCACGTAGAAATCACCAACTGCAAGTCTCATTATTGCTGTCTGTTACTAACAAAGTGCTTTTCTATTTAGAAAACCTGACAATTTGATGTTCATTCTGGTACTGAAGATAAACACTTTTCAGAGGAGTTCTAGAACCTATTCCTGCCCGTATATGTAATCGGTATTTCGTTATGAACCTTTATGCTGTTTACAAGAATATATATATAATTTGGTCTTTGGTTCGAATTATAGTTCGCTCCTTTCTGTATGAAGGACAGAAGATCGTTAGCATCAGGCGCGTCTGTACGGAGGTGTCCGTAGACTGCTGCGTCGGCTATGGGCCGCTTAGTGTGACGTCACTAACACTGCTGGACGGCCTTGTTATCCCGGGGGTGTCAGCCAGACTCCATTTTGGAGCACTCGTCTGCTGCCATTATCTCTTGCAGGGCAGTGAATCTAACATGACATTGATGGGAAGATTCAAAATTTGATACTGCATTAGCATAATTTGACCTGGTCATTCAAAGTGAACACAAAAAAATCTGATATATTAGTTTTGGCACAACCTTTATAATTTTTAATATGCTTCCACATGTAAGTAGTTGCAAATGATTTGATTAATGTTGTTGATTTTAATTTCTTAACTTGTACTTGTAACTGTACAAATTAGGCCGATATGAACTTTTCACCAGCAGATACGGCTAAGAATTTTGGCCATCACACAATCTTGACGGAAGAAGTAATTACCCAGAAACACCATTGGCCACCATCAACCAGTTTCATACAGCTGCTGTGCATTGTAAACTGTGGGATGGTAGTATAACATTCTGCTCGCATCATTACATTTAACTTAACTTTCTATTGCCTGGAGTTCATTTGATGAAAGAATATAATAGTTCCCAACTTCACAAAATTTATTGACAACTGAACTGCATACTCATCACGTTAACAAAACACTGACTTACATACGTCACAGATCTCTTTGACTGACAAAACAACACAACACCTGACACTCCTGCAGCATCACTGCTTTGCTTTGTATATAATTTTAACAATAAATTTCAAAATAACCCATTATTAAATTTTTACAATTTGAATGTTTCAATTAAAATTTACAAAACATAAAGAAACTGATGTTATAGTCGAATAAGGTATAAAATACAATATTAATTGACATAATTTTTATAGTATCATTACTAGTTTTAAATATGAAAATTGATCTGAACTTTAATTACAATAATGTCTCTTGTATTATTTTAGTTATGTAATTAATTACAGTTTGGATTAGGTTACTAACATTCAATGACAGTACAAATCTTGTGCTTTATCTGACTGTTGTTGTTGTTGTTGTTGTTGTGGTCTTCAGTCCTGAGACTGGTTTGATGCAGCTCTCCATGCTGCTCTATCCTGTGCAAGCTTCTTCATCTCCCAGTACCTACTGCAACCTACATCCTTCTGAATCTGCTTGGTGTATTCATCTCTTGGTCTCCCTCTACGATTTTTACCCTCCACGCTGTCCTCCAATACTAAATTGGTGATCCCTCGATGCCTCAGAACATGTCCTATCCACCGATCCCTTCTTCTAGTCAAGTTGTGCCACAAACTTCTCTTCTCCCCAATCCTATTCAATACCTCCTCATTAGTTATATGATCTACCCATCTAATCTTCAGCAATCTTCTGTAGCACCACATTTCGAAAGCTTCTATTCTCTTCCTCCAAACTATTTATCGTCCATGTTTCACTTCCGTACATGGCTACGCTCCATACAAATACTTTCAGTAACGACTTCCTGACACTTAAATCAATATTCGATGTTAACAAATTTCTCTTCTTCAGAAACGCTTTCCTTGCCATTGCCAGTCTACATTTTATATCCTCTCTACTTCGACCATCATCAGTTATTTTGCTCCCCAAACAGCAAAACACCTTTACTACTTTAAGTGTCTCATTTCCTAATCTAATTCCCTCAGCATCACCCGACTTAATTCAACTACATTCCATTATCCTTGTTTTGTTTTTGTTGATGTTCATCTTATACCCTCCTTTCATGACACTGTCCATTCTGTTCAACTGCCCTTCCAAGTCGTTTGCTGTCTCTGACAGAATTACAATGTCATCGGCGAACCTCAAAGTTTTTATTTCTTCTCCATGGATTTTAATACCTGCTCCAAATTTTTCTTTTGTTTCCTTCACTGCCTGCTCAATATACAGAGTGAATAACATCGGGGAGAGGCTACAACCCTGTCTTACTCCCTTCCCAACCACTGCTTCCCTTTCGTGCCCCTCAACTCTTATACCTGCCATCTGGTTTCTGTACAAATTGTAAATAGCCTTTCTCTCCCTGTATTTTACCCCTGCCACCTTCAGAATTTGAAAGAGAGTATTCCAGTCAACATTGTCAAAAGTTTTCTCTAAGTCTACAAATGCTAGAAACGTAGGTTTGCCTTTCCTTAATCTAGCTTCTAAGATAAGTCGTAGGGTCAGTATTGCCTCACGTGTTCCAATATTTCTACGGAATCCAAACTGATCTTCCCCGAGGTCAGCTTCTACCAGTTTTTCCATTCGTCTGTAGAGAATATAAGGCTTCAAATTCTGAAAGTCAGAAATTTGTGTGATGTAAACAATTGGAGAGTTAATTAGAAATGTAATTACAAATGATATTAATTACAGGGCATGACATAAAAATAGATAACAAATGAAAATACATTACTTGATTATAACCTTTTAAGCTGTTTCTCAAGATAATGAGGTTCTCTCTGTCAACCCATCAATCAACGGCAATTAAGGTAATTAGAGGTGCCAGCCACTTATGCCAACATTTCCATAGCCTCTTAGTATTTGCCACCAAATATTTAACACTTCAATTTCTTGGTTAAACATCTAACTCTGCATCCTTACATGATTTTGTTAATGACAACAATCTCCTGACAATCATGGTAATATACATCCTTCCAGAACATTCTGTATGCTTTCACAATGAATATCAAGCATTTTAGGAAACTGGACAGAATGATATATATAAAGACACACATACAAGTCCCTAGGAAGCACTGACTCATTCGACAGCCACCTGGATGCATGTAACAAAGGCGGTATTAGTCTCTTCTTTAGAGTCTTGGGGAAGGCTGTAACCTTATAGTTGGACTGACTCTTGTTGTTGAAAATGCATTATGGAGATTGCCAGTCTCTCTTCTTACTGATAGGATCAGCAGAGAACTGCAATCTGTCACCTGCTAGTCACGTGATGACAGTTACTGAATTTTATCCTCATATCAGGAGCTGTGTTGTATGGCAGATGAAAATGCTATGATATCACCCGTTTCCTAAGTCGTATTACCATGTGCATTGTGTCATCCAATGTGGTGCACCATTTATAGGGCTGGCTACCTGGCTGTGAGTAGGTTACCATACTGATTCCTGCCTCTTGCAGTTAGCCCTGGTCTGTTCTAGTTTATAAAAAGGGTAAAAGGACTGAAGCACATAATTACAGATGAGGATCTGGAACACCCATCTGTCACAGTATCCTAGAGCAATTATGAATTAGAATCCATGGCTCTACTAGAAAATCATCTTCACTGACATTGCCATGGCTATTGCTGATGTTCTGTGCTTTTACATTTTGTAAAAGTTTGTATTAAATTCTTTCTGTGAGAAAATAAACCCTTTTTTTTCTTCAGCTTCAAATAGTAACTGCTTTTTGTTTAAGGATTAAAAAACTGACATGAGCATACAGACTACGGTAACAGGGTGTATACGACCCGGGAGATCTGGGAAAAAACCCAGGAATTTTTTTCATCTGAGAGAAAACCAGGAAAAACCGGGGAATTTTTTAGAACTCCAGGAGTTTTTCATTGTTTTAATTTTCAGTTAGATTTTTGTAATTTTGACTAGTAAGAACCAGTATTCTAACAAAGAATATTACAGTACCCCAGTTCTGCAGAATAATACTGCAGCAATAAAACATGAATGAGATAAGAAAAACGAAAATAAAACTTAAGTTGTAAATGAAATGCGTCATATACAACAACAAAACACAGTGTTCCTACAAGCATCTGCCAACAACAAAAAGTGTCAAAGGCTTTAGGAAGACTATGCAATGCTTCAGAACAACAAATTGAACTTAACATAACAACTGTTTACATTAGATTCATTTGAGCAGTTGCGAGCGGGCTCATGCGCATGCACGTTTGAGTCGCGTATTAGTAGTAAGTACCTTCTCCCGCTTCTGGCTAAGGAAGTGTCTCAATTAGCTGTATAAACAGTAGTAGCAAGCAGTCAGATGCTGCCCAGAAAAATTTTATTGGCGTGCCCAAGCTGGCAGATTCACGCATGTGCAACAGGCCCGGATCTAGGGGGCTGGGGCAAACCAGGGTGTCTGCCCCCAGCAGCAATTTCAGGATGGGGGGTTGCCAAATTCATATTCTTGAGGGGAAAAAACCTTGTTTCAAAAAGCATCTAGCATCCAGCGCACATTGGTCTATCGAATATTCATATGATTTTCAAATGCATTCTAAGTTGATGTAGTTGATTTCTGAATGAATCATAAGCTGACTTTTGATTGCGTGCATAGTGTACGTGACGTCTCTGCCAGGGGAATCCCCGTCACATCTAGAAATAAAATTTCCTGCAGACAAAAGGAGACAGGGCTATAGGAGCTGAGCAGAATAAAGCCGAATGGATGAAGGCCAATCGCTGTTTATGTGGTTGACTGGGTTTGCAAATGATCAACGTTGGTATAATTACTAGCGAAAGCTATAGATTCAGACTACCTCAACAGGAATAACAGGTAAGATAGATTACGTATTATCTTTGCTTCGTATCCAAGAAAATGAAATTTTGACAGAAAATTTTTGGCCAGACCGTTACACTAATAAGGGCCTGTTGTACAGTCCCATTCTAACAGGCACTTAAATTCTATTCTTGGAGTGCGGAAAATGTGTTGTACGAACACGTAATGACGCATAACCAGTGAATAAACGCGTACAGCTAAACCGGTGATTGTGGCAGGGTTAGTGAAATTAACCGGAGACTAAGTTTTGACAGTGGCAGGAATAGTTACAGAATTAGTGATGACAAGATTGTTTGTTAGAACGAGGAAGGGGAAGAATTGAGGACATCACACAAATTATAGAAGAATATGATGATTCCACATTTATATAAAAATTTCGTACTACTACTTTTCGATCTCGTGCATGAAAAGCTGGAGTGTATGAATGAAATGTGAAACTATTTCCTAACATAAAACTTCTTGTTTGTAGTAGGCCTAACAGGCATTTGATATTGGCACTTTGTGAATTATATTCTGTTGTGGCACAAAAATGACCATTTGTTCTAAAACAGTCCGTTTATTTGATGTGTATTACAACTGCTGCAATATTAGACAGGCCTGTTTCGCTTTATCAGGCACACAGTAACAAAATACACATAATCAGCTCGAGTAACCACACTAGTCTTGGGTATTATTTGTATTAACAGCTTTTTCAGTATTAGACAACGACATTTTGTTTTTTCCATGTAGCAAAACGCTTGACGAACTTTGATGAGGTAATAGATTCTTTCGCAGAAAGGAAAGCTCGCCATGTAAAGCTGTAGCAAGATTAGAGAGAAAAATATGCTAGGACTTAAGGGTTGAAGAAACGTGTACTGTCTTTCTTGTCATTTGTCTTTACTGGTTTTAAGTATCTTATATTTAATTTGTCACACTAAACAGCAAGTTATTAGCTAATAGGCAATAAAGCGTGCAAATTTTCTGAAGAGTTCTTGTTCTCCCGGTTACACATAATCCCATCCAGTATTAAGTGTGAATGTTTTTAAAAAAAAAAAAAAAAAAAAAAAAAGAGGGCAGGATGTCAAACTGGCCGACTGGGAGCAGGAGATGCACCACAGGACATTTTAATTTCCACTGGCCTAAATAAAGTTCGATAGCATCCATTACAAAATATACACATTTGAATTCGACACACCGAAACACAGTAACGTGCGATAGAAGAATGCTTTGTGAAGAGGCATGCCACTGCACTTTCGCACACTTAAGATCAAATGACATGTCTTACGTTTCCTCTAAGACACATCTTTTATGTATCAGACTCTTCAGAAAGATGTGTGCTACAAAATGAACGTTTTTTGAAAAGTCAATTTAAATTTTGGAGTCGTACCTCAAACACTGGAGGGAGAGGGGGAGGGGGAGGGGGTGGGGGTGGGGGTGGGGGTGGGGGTGGGCGGACGCCACTGTCTAGTATTGCCCCGGTTTGGAAATATCATAGATCACAGAAAGTCTGAGTTGTGTAGTGAGGAGGTGGGTGTCCCTATGTGACCCGTGTTTACGCTTAGTGATTTTGCTGTTTCCTCTTCGTTTACTGCTCTCATACCAAATGATTACAAAACGGATTTCTGTGGCTGGGAGCTATCAAGTGAATTAAAATACATTCACCTAATTACGGAAGGCTAAAATAAGTTATTAGTTTCAGATTTTATTTTATTTCCACCTTTCTAACAGTCAAGCATTAATCGTTTTGCAGGACAGTGAAGTTATTTTTGTCGGCTTTTATTAATCTTTTCCCCTGATGCAGTCAATTTATTTGAAACGAAGTGTTTAATTCCACACTATTGGCTAGTTTCATTTGTTTGCTGCATTTCAAGCCCATGTTTTCATCTTCTAGCACATATGGTATTATGCCATATTAAGAACCAAACATGAGAGAACACAGTACTGGTACTCCAAGAAAATTTACATCTGAACCTGGACATACGAATGTGCACTTTAAGCCAAATTATGCGTTTTAGTATGGTTCACGTAATTTTGATGCTCTTGGAGTATCCTCTGGTGTCTCTTTTCTTTTGTGACATATTTTAATGGTTTACAAGCACGAACATACGAACTTCCTGCATCATTGTAGCTGCGCAAGGCCGATGACGCCTGTTACCTGGCGCTCTCTGGCAACTGCTAAAATGAACCTATTTCTAAAAGGTCATGGGAAAATATTGCAAATGGTGGTTTGAAAAGCGTTACTTTCAAAGTAAGTTTCCTTTTACGCAAGATGAACCATGTACAAGAATTTATGATGAATTTCTTAAATCACAGAGTGTTTGATTCTCATTTAAAAAATCAACTCTTTGAGGATGCCCATTAGAAGAATTTCGAACCCAGATGTTATTAAAATTTTACTGGCACATTTATGTGATGTACCTTCAAGTGTAACACGCGCAAAAAAGATCAACATTATATGTGAAAGCTCAGATATTCTTGCAGCTTATTAATCTTAGAGACCAATATTATAATTGAAAACTTTGCTTTTCGTGTAGCTATGTATATTAATTTAAACCATTAACTTTTCCTATTTCTGTGGTCGCACTACTGAACAGTGATGTTGCTACTGGCTGGCTACACCACATGTCCTGTGCTCTGAATATCTGTTGTCATCGGCTGGCGACATCACGTGTCATGAGCTATGACTGCCTTACAAAAGTGCATCGCAATATGGATTTCAATGCTTTGGAAAGTAACATGTGGTGTTTCATGGAACTTGAATGTATACTTTTGTAAAACGAAAATATGGAGCGTACATGTTGTTGTATATAACAGGTCTTTCCAAAACGTGTTTTTTTTCCCCTGCAAGTTTTGTTTTGTGAAGCGCCGGGAAATTCTACGCCGGTGTATAAAACCATAACGATTCAATGGATTAATGAGTTTTACCATCCTGAGAGAGTATGCTGTCACTTAACGTGGAAAAAGTGTATTTTCACCCAGGAGAAAGTGTATTTTTAACCGGGGGAAAGTGTGTTTGTAACCAAGAGATCCGGGAAAGTCCGGGATTTGTTTTTTCCTTGTCTGCATATACACCCTGGGTAAGAAACATGTGTTCACTAAAAAAAAATGTGTTAATGTTAAAACCCAGTATTTTAAAGAGAATGGCAAATGTTCAATTGAAATGAAAACATCAGCAGCCCCAAAAACATTTTATTAATTGAACCTGGGTGGCAAATCTCTGAAACTGAAGTAACATCAGTTGAGCTCCAAGGAAGTGTAAAGGTATTACTTATGTTTGCATTATATGTAACTGATATGTTACTCCAGAATTGAAGTACACTGATTTTTGTGCATGAAATGTCTAAATTGCACACAAATTCTTGTACTATATAGATCAAATTCAATGTCGCTTTCAGTTTTATTGAAATGATACCAATAATTGGCCAGGGTCGCAGAGATGTGGGTGATGTCGATTGGTAAGGAGGTCTATTGCCATAGACCACAGACAACAATGTCCAGACAATCGAGGAACTGATTCACAGCTGTTGCAGAGTGACTATCATAGACGTTGCTCAGTAGGTGAGCATCTCAGTAGGCAGCACTCATTCCATCATTCGAAATCTTCTGCAGTGTCAGAAATTGTGCTGAAGCTGGGTTCTATAATCACTATTACCAGTTCACAAAAGGTTCAAGGTTTATGGCATCTCTAGACTTCCTTGATCATTACTACATGGATTTCTTAAGCCATGTCATTATGAGAAATCAGACATGGGCCTGTAATTTCACACCTGCAATGAAGAGAGCATATATGGAATACACACACTTTTGCATCTCCACAGAAGAAATGCAGAGTTATGCCATCAACAAGGAAGGTCATGGCCTCTGTTTTCTTTGACTGTGTAGAAGTTGATACAGAGTTTCTGGCAAAGGGAACAGCTGTTAATGCCAATTCATACTGTGCAACTCTGAAATCGCTGTGCAACACCATGAAGAACAAAGAGGCATGGAAAACTGAAGAAAAGGCAATATTCTCATGAACAACAATGCAACATCCTGCATGGTGTGTCAAAGCACTCTGTGCCTTAGTGTTTTTGATGGGAGATTTGTAAGCTTGTGCTATAAAGTCCAGATTTCCATCTTTTCAGCAAGCTGAAACTACATCTGAAGTGAAAGAATTTTCCAACAATGAGAATGTTGCACACAGCAGTTTTCAAATGGCTCCATGCCCAAAGAGGGGATTTCTATTATCAAGAAAATGAATGCTTGGCAGAATTTTACAAGTGTTGTTTATAGAGGCGTGGTGACTATGTTGAAAAATAGTATAATGTACCTGTGTTACTTCCACGTGTAAGGGCACATTCAATAATAATGTGTAACCTACTTTTTGAAGCTGCCCCCTCCCTCCCACCCCCTCGTGCTTGATTACACTGGTTACTACATCTGCAAATGCAGAGTCGTGCTTACAGTACATTACTTCTCGTGCAACTTTACAGTGAAGGTTGCTACTTGTGATGTAGCAAAAATAACTTTCCATCCTTCAATCCAAATATTCAGGTAATTTGTAGAAGTGTCTGATTATGCATATTATTTTTCTTTTCTTTTGAATTTGTAGGGATTCTCAATTTACTTGTATTATGTTAGATGAGAATTTGGAAAATTTCTTTGCAGCTGAGTATGAAACTCCACGTTGACCCCTAGATCAGAAGGCAAAGTTTACATGAAAATTGTTTTTGTGTTCTGTACAGTCATTATGTACAGCACATTTTAGCTGAAACTCGTGTTTTTTTATCAGCAACGAAAACCAACAAGGAGTAAATTTATTAGGAAGTGAGTGTATGAATTCCAAGGTCTTCTTTAAAAAAAGCTTTTACAAGATGTACATTATCTACCTCACACAATATTCTTATTATTCACTACTGCTGAGTAGACACTATTTTAGTGTACTGCCACAGACGCTAATTTCATAAGATAACAAGGAGTGAAAGTATACGGAATAAGCCAACATTCTTAATTCTAAGGTCTAGACATGCTGAATGGAACTTTTTGGCTAGTTTATGTATGTGTTGACTTGATTTTAATTTGTTATTTGTTATCCAACTGTACCACAAGGAATTTTGCACAATGTGTTTCATTTAGTATGTAACGATTAATTCTATTTCTGTTGCTAACAGTTTGTGTTTGCTTAGGTGCATTCGTTTTTACTATGTTGGATGGTAGGACAGCAGCCAATATGTGTGTAATATATAAAACTGTCAACTGTATGATCATCTCCAATTTATTTTCTAAGCTATTGGTTTCGACAGTATAACATGCCATCATCAGGCCCTGAACAACAAATTTGCAACAGTTATTAACAACAAGAATCACATAGAATAAGGATACCATCTTTAGATACGTGAAATCATATTTGTCGCTAATCAATAATATATGAGTAGGTTAGCAACATGAAGCCACCATGTACATAGGTTCCACAAGCTGTGTTTACTGTGTAGATATAAAAAATGAAAAGTCTCTTAAAGTGGCTAAACCATTAATAAAGTGTATACTTAATTATGCCACCAAAAGGAGTAAATGTCTAAACTAAAAGATGGAACACAATGCTCACTACTAGTAAACCCTAAACATAGGTAGGAATAGTTTCTATCTGGAAACATCAGATGACAACAAGCATGCAATTTAAGCTGCTTATTTGTTATCAAAAACATAATAAAAACAATCTCTGAAACTGTTTCTACTCTGGTTTATATATAATGAATAAGCAGCTTCAATTGCATACTTGTAGTCATATGATGTGTTTCCTGTTTGAAATTATATCTACCTATGTTTAGGATGTGCTAGTAATGAGCCTAGTATTCCATCTTTTAGTTTACACATTTTATTGTCATTTTTACCTTTTGGTGGCGTAATTATACACTTTATCAACAGTTTAAACACTTTTGGAGGCTTCTCATTTTTTTATCTACACAGTAAAAATAGCTTGTGGAACCTCTGTATGTGGTGGCTTCACATTGCAAATCCACTCATATATTATTGATCAGTGACAAATATATTTTCACATATCTACAGATAGTATCCATATTCTGTGCTATTCTTGTTGTTAACACTGCTGCAAATTTATTCTTTAGGGCTTGGCGATGACATATCTCCAAAACAGGTTTCCTATAAAATAAATTGGAGCTGAACTTACAGCTGACAGATTTTTTGATATTTATTACACTTATATTTTCTTGTTTTGAAATTACAAAATATGAATCTTTGTGTTATCTACGAACCATTTGTAGGTCTGTTCAACTATCACCTGAGCTATATTGAATAAGATTACCCATGATTACTGTGCTTTGTCATCTGCAAACATAACAGCTTTTCAACCACACTATAAAATAATAGGAAAATCATTATGTAGGTTAAGAACAAGAGTGGGATTTGTACTGATTCTGGTGGTACCCCTCATGTTGTGCTCCAGCTTGTGGCACAATCTGTGAATGAAATAGTGTTCCAGCCATGTCTGAGAGATGTCATTAGTGCCATAACACTTAAGTTTGCTTAATACTTTTAGTTTGCATACTGCAATTTGGTGTAACTTCTGTACTGGTGGAAGTAAAACTGTGAGGCTGGGCCATGAGCTTTGCTTGGATAACTCAGCTGGTAGAGTGCTGGCTGCCAATAGGCGAAATATCCAGGTTTGACTCCTGCTCCTACACATAGCTTTAATATGCAAGGAAGATTCGGTAATCGGTTTGTGCCTCACAAGAGTCAGAAGATTTTATCTCGTATTGGCCAGATGTTATGCTACACGGTTTTATTGGTACAACATGTGAACTGTATCTAAGAAGATTCATCAATATTCTTTCTCAGTGATTACTTTTAGGAATGTAAATACAACTATGGGAGTTTTTGTTGTTGTTGGTATAAGTAATCTGTGATGTTGCCTACTTTAGCAGTCTTTGTTACTATGATTTTATATGGTGAACATCTGAGTGTCCAGCAAGGTTATTGATTCATTTTTTAAGTCACTATTTGGTGAATGCCCTAGTCATATTTTGCAGATGTTGTGACAGATGATCATCAACATCCTTCTTTTCTTGTTTGAGTCCAGAAAATACAGTCTAACAGTCTGTCTCACCCTAGTTCAGAGACAGATGACAAAAAACTTAACTACAGCCACTCAGCAATATGATACATTCACAACTGGTTCTTCTCTCTGTTGATTGTGTGGTAAGATGTGAATTTGGTTGCTTCCAGGTTGTGTTTTGGGTTTTGGTTACTGGACTTTCCAAGTGAAATTAATCCCACTTGCACCTGCAGCAGTTGTAAATATGTGAAGATTAATAGGCTACATGATTTTCCAGGTTTTGATCTAGTGAAAGTAGACCACATACTATATCTTAAAATCTTACTTAATAAGATTACTTACAAGTGTTACTTTTCGCAATGAAGGTTAAAAGTCTAGAGTTTGTAACTATATGTGTTACCTTTGCAGGAAAACATACCATTGATTGTACACACACTTGAAACATTGAAAAACAAGCAGCCTCTGAAGAGTCTGATTGTAGATTTGTACACAAGACTGTGGAAAATAGAATGCCGGTGCTACCCATATCTTCAGAAATTGCTTCAAGAACCAATAAAAGATGGTGAAGAATACTGGGAATTAAATGTTGCAAAGGCACTGGCAATGAAACAGATCTGTGAAACAAGGTATAGTGACCATAATAAATTCAATTAATTCATCTAAATGGGATAGACTGCTACCCACCATATAAAGAAGATGATGAGTGACACTATATTAACATTACATTTAAAATTTCTAATCACCAAGTGGCTGCAGAACACACACATAAAAGAAGGTTATTATCAGGCAAGCTTTCGGAGCCAGTGGCTCCTCCTTCAGGCAGGAAGTTTGAAGGGGAAGGAAGAGAGGTGAAGGGAAAGGACTACAGAGGTCTAGGAGAAGGGGTAGATTTCAGGAAAGCCTCCCCTGCCGGTCAAGGCAGGATGAGAAGGAAAATTTTAAATTATTTTGTCAAAAATTGTTTTTGTTGTTACATTACATTTAAAGGTAGACTGGCCACTGTCATCTCCAAGTGCTGATGACCGAGTGACATGAGTAATGATCTGGTCTGGCGTGAATAGTGGGGGTGTAGAAGAGATTAGGGTAGGCCAGGGGGAAGATACTGTAGTGCTGCTTGTGGGAGTAGGTAGGAACTTGGAGGGAACAGGTTGGTGGGCTGTAAGGTGCAACATTAGGAGGCTGTGTTTATGGGGAAAAAGGGACAGTAGAGAAATGGTGAGGAGAAAGGACCATGCAGGCATGCTGGTGTGATAGCAGATGTGTGCAAGGCTGTAGTAGAAGTAGGAAATGGGACAAGAGGTGGGTGGGGAAAGGAACAGGGGGGGGGGGGGCTATGGAAGCAAAGAGTATGTGGTAGGGAGAGTTCGTGCATGTGTAGTTCAGACAAGGAGAACCCCTCTGAAGAATTACAACACCTACATACTGTGTTCCAAAGGACTAGGTACTCACATCGTCAAATTGGCTAAGTGTTGCAGTCAAAATCAAAAAAGCCTGAGGAACAGGTTGAGGCTGAATCAGAGAAAGAGAAGCAGAGAGTTGCTCATGTACATTATGCTGGCCCACTATCTGGAATTTTGCTAGACCCCTATGTAAACCTGCTATGGTGTGTATATCAGTGCCACAACAAAGATAAAAAGTCTTCTTTGTAATGTTAAGATGATTTAGAGCTCTAAAAGGTAGGTGTATACTGCATTCCATTTGGCATATTTAATTGTGGAAGACTATTAAAACAGTTGAGGAGAGATGTGAGCAAAATTGGCAACACACTTGACTAAAACAATCAAGCACATCAGCTGTTGCTAAGCACTGCCTGGAATATATTCTTGAAGTGAAATACAGTGAGACCAGTATCATGATGCAGAAGCCAAACATCTCGAACAGCATAATTAAGGAGTCAATTGAAATAAGTAAGTCAGAAAACCTAATCAACAGGGACAGAAGTTTCAGTTTAAACAAACTTGTGGTCTGGTATTCAATTTATTAAGATCTCGCAAGCCACCACACCCACCAGACCTGAGAAATGCTGAGAGAATGTGCATTTCACAGAATTCAAATGTGGGCATCAAGGGTGTAGTGTCCATCGGGACTCAATTTCAGCTATAAATAGCAGTGCAAGACCAACACTAGTTCACAGTCTGGTTGGAGTCCAGCAAGCAAGTACACAATACAGCACAACTCGCAGCACCAGAAGAAGACTACTGCTTTGTTCATTGAAATATTGTACAGTACATAAAATGGAAACAACAAATCAGATGAACACCCAGCAGCACACAATTAGGGAGGAGAGGTGATGGGTTACAGTCTTGATCCTCAGACATTGCGCCAGTGCACTGCATTAAATTCGAAACCTCTCTACTGTATTTCATGGAGTGAGTGCATGTGATACTTTGATACTTTTAATGGTTATCCATTTATCAGAAGGGGACATTGGTCTTGGTGGCGTCTGTGGTGTGTTCGAGAGGAACTGGCTCTGTCCCAGCACTGCTCTGTCCCAGCACTGCTCTGTCCCAGCACTGCTCTCTCTCTCTCTCTCTCTCTCTCTCTCTCTCTCTCTCTCTCTCTCTCTCCCTCTCCCTCTCCCTCTCCCTCTCCCTCTCCCTCTCCCTCCCCCTCCCCCTCTCCCCCTGCCCTCCCTCCCATATCTTTATCAGCAATGGGTATATGACACTAGAACTCTGCATTCACTCATCACAGTTATCACACTGGACATATGTTTAAGGCACACTACCACTCACTCTTTGTGAAGGAATGGTGTCAGTCTTCCAAAGGGAGGAAAACCTTTCCAATTAGGCAACTGAACAACTCCTTGGGTGTCTCCCAGTCGACAGGGCTTGTAAACTTGACTTCCCCTTTGGATTAAAAAATTGTAGCTGGTGACTTTAGGTAAGTAAAGGCATGTATTACTAGATTCAGTTATTATTAGGGATTACCAAATTAGTCTGATGCATATCAAAAGATTATGGAAGGAATGTTGTAGTGTGTTCATACAACTAGAAGAGGCACATGGTTCAGTATTTCGTAACTTGTTAGAGACTGATAACAACAATGTCTTGTCACTCAAAATGCAGCACTTATCATTATCACATCATCAAAATGTGTTGATGTCCTTAAAGCTCATTGCAGTTCCAAGGCATTCCACAATATTTTGCCCTCTACATGCACCCAAATTAAGACTTGGGCTCATTGCTGTGTGATTACCTTAAAGATGTAAAGATTTCTTCAATAAAACGGTTAACTCTGTTGTACCCAGTTGTGATAAATGTCTGATAAGTTATTTCTATAATGTTTGAGCTAACAAAATGCAATAAAACTGCAGCATTACTCCTTGGTGGTTAGTATTTTTAATACTTAAAAAGTTAATATATAAAAATTAAAACAGTTGTGTTGGAAAGTTCTAAAGGAGACCACTCAGCAGAATGCAGAAGCATTGAGTCATCGAAAGGCATACACAAAAGAGAAAGATAACTTGCACATGCACCTGTGCCCCTACAATGATGCTAGTGCTGCATTTTGGCAGAACGGCTAGATTTTAGTGGGGGTTTTGTCAGGTGGGGTGATTAGAGGGAAGGAGAGGTGGGAAACAGATAGAGGGATCAGGTTGGAAGCTAGTGGCTCAAAGGAAGGAAGCTGGTTTGCCAGCTAGGAATGCAAGGAGGAAGAGGTGACAAGTGCACAGGCTGATCGTGTGATGCACAGTTGCCAGAGACAGTGGAGCACAGTGCACACTGAACGTGATGTCGGGATGTGAGTTGCTAGGGGGTGACAGGACAGAGGAAGAGGAAACTATTGAGTAGAGGGTGTGGGGGACAGTGGGTTACTGGAGATTGAGCCAAGGACAATTACAGGTATAAAGGATGTGTTGCAAGGGTAACTCCCTTCTGCATAGGTCAGAGAAACTGGTCGTGGAGAGGAGCATCCATATGGCCTGGGTTGTGAGGAAGCCGTTGAAATTGAGAACAGTATGCTCAGCTGCATGGTGTGCACTGGGTGGTCAACATTGTTGTTTGCAGCAGTTTGGTGGTGGCCGTTGATCCTGATGAACAGATGGTTGGTAGTCATACTGACAGAAAAAGCTGTGCAGTGTTTGCAGCAGAGTTGGCATATGACATGACTGCTTTCACAGGTGACTGGCCCTCTGATGGGGCAGGATAAGCCTGTGGCAAGACTCAGGTAGCCAGTGTTGGGTGGGTGGATTGGGCAAATCTTGCACCTTGGTTTTTTTCGTGTGGCAAAAGGCTGGTAGTGGGATAGGGGTGACTAGAGTGTTGTGTATATTGTGTGGGTGACGGAACAACGCTTCAGGGGACTGGAAAGAATCTTTAGTAGAGTGTCCCTCATTTCAGGGTATGATGAGAGATAATCAAAACCCTGATGAAGGATGGTTCAGCTGTTCCAGTACAGGATGATATTGGGTGATGAAGGGAGTGTTCCTACACAGCTGTTTCTTGAGGGTGTTAGGAGAATTGGGGGTGAGTGAGGATATGGAACAGGAAATCTGTTTGCGGACTAGGTTTTGGAGGGTAGAGCCTGTCTGTGAAGGCCTTTGTGACGCCTTCAGCACACTGGGCAAGGGAGTTCTAGTCACTGCAGATACATCATACATGGGTGATAAATTGTATGGGTTAAGTTTGTGAAGGAATGAGGGTAGGGTGACTTGGCTGTGAGTCCAAATCATGAAGATATTGTCAATGAACCTTAACCAGAGTAACTATTGGGAATTTTGGGAGGATGGGAAAGTTCCCTTTAGATGGCACATAAACAGGTTGGCATGAGAGAATACCATGCGGGTGCTCCTGGCGTGCTGTAGATTTGTTTGTGTTCTTCCTTTCAAAAGAAGTTATGATCGGGATATAGTTGGTTATGTGTATAAGGAATGAGGTTGTGGGTTTAGAGTCTGAAGGATGTTAGGAGAGCTAATGTTAGATAGCAATAAGGCCATGGGCAAGAGGGTTGTTGGTGTATAGGGAGGTGGCATCAGTGGTGAATGGTACAGATCCAGGAGGCAAAGGGAAAAGTTAATGAAGAAAGTGGTTAGTATCTTTGATGTGGGAGGCCAAGTTTTGGGCAATAGCTTGGAGGTGTTGGTCAACATGGGTGGAAATTCTTTCAGTGGGAGCTGAATAGTCAGCTACAGTGAGGCATTCAGGATTGTAGGATTTATGGGTTTTGGCAAGCATATAGAAGTTGGGTTTGTGGGGTGGTGTTGCGGTGAAGAGGGAGATGGACTCATTGGAGAGGTTCTGAGAAGGGCCTATGGATTTTGGTAGGGAATGAAAGTTGTGTTGGGCTTCTGGGATGAAATCACTATGGTAGAGCTTGTAGACAGAGGCCTTATGCCAGGTAGTCAGTATCACTCATTACGACAGTGGTGGAGCCTTTGTCTGCAGGGAGGATGATTAGGTCAGGATAGGAGTTGTCCTTGCAACACATACTTAGCTCCTGCAATCGTCCTGGCCTCAATCTCTGATAACCCGCTGTCCCCACACCCTCCACCCAACAGTTCCTCCTCCTCCGTTCTGTCACCCCATCCTAGTCACCTCCCTAACATTACCTTGAGTGTGCACTGCTTACCACCAACTGTGACAACTGCACATCATGTGCCTAGCCCATGCATTTGCCACCCTTCCCTCCCGCATTCCAAGGCAGCAAACCGGCTCCCTCCCGTCGAGCTACTGGCCTTCCACCCCCAACCTCTCTACCTGCTTCTTGCCCCTCTCCCTCTCCCTCTCCCTCTCCCTCCCTAACTGACACAACTCCCAGCCCAGGCTGGTCCACTTGCTAAAATGCAGCACTAACATTCTTCGTCCAGCTAATGCAATGTAGTGTTAGAAGTGTGTGTGTGTGTGTGTGTGTGTGTGTGTGTGTGTGTGTAAGTGCATGCATGCCAGCAAGTTTTCTTTCTTTTTTTTGTGTGTGCCTGCTGACGACTCAGTGCTTCTGGTTTTCATTGAGTGGTCTACTTTACTCCAAATTATAACAACTGCCAATATGAGTAATGTTAGTACTGCAGTTGTGTATTGAACCATTCATAGCAAAATTATTTATTGTAAAATGTGTTCAGGGTGGCTGCCATGATTGTTGACTCAAATACTCAAAGACTCTTAGGTATAATTTGTTTTTAAAGGTAAGTAATGACTGTCTAGATTGTGCTGTAATCTCCAGTGAAATGTGAATTCACCACTATGTACCATCACACACACGCTTGAATAAGAAACATTCACATTCTTCCATTAAGAAAAGAATATGTATATCAGCTATCTTGGTTATTTTTACTAGAACCCCAACTGAGTGTATAGCAATGTTACAGTGGAAACTGCAAACAAAACAGTACCCTTCTAATCTAGCATGCTTCAGTATGAAATGAAATTTGTAAGAAGAATAAAACAGGATGCTCTCTCAAAAAGTGTAATTCTGCTCTACAATAGCACCTCCTCCCACAGTATAAAAAAATGTGACAGATCATCAAAAATGTATTTGGGGAGTGATGCCACATACACTGTACAGTTCTGACTTCATATCATTTAACATTTATTTGTTCACTAGGCTCAAAGAATTGCAGCTTTAAGTTCAAATATAACAAAGCAATCGTGCAAACCACACATGAGTTGCTAAAATTATAAAACTCACATTGCAATGGGATAAATGTCTAAATGTTTGTGGAGACTAGATTAAAAAATACACTTCTGTACAAAACTTAAGGATGAGATAGGTAAAGTTACATAACATATTAACAACCCATGGGAAATGAATGAAAGTCCGCAAGCATGTTGTCAGATGTCTCCCAGTCATGCACAGATAGCTGGACATTACATGATGTGAAGTCAGTACAACTAAAGTGTCAGATGGTACTGGCCCCACTGCATGAGGCAGTTGAAGAAACAGGAAAAGACTGTGTGTCCTTCAGTGAGTATTTACAGTGCACTGTGATGGTGCTCTTCATTACAGCATATGCTGAAGGCAACATTTCAGTGACTTCACATGGTGAAGAATCACCGGGACACTGGAAGAAACATCGAGTGTGGTGAATGTAGTACAGGAGTTTTGTATGTCACCTGCATGGAGAACATTCTGAACTGCTGCCCAGAGCTGGGGAGAAGGTTGACCATGATCAGCTACAGCAGCTGATGAACCCTGCATTACATAACAAGTAAGAAGGGATCCATGTTAAACAGTGGGTGCAATTGCAGCTACATTTAACAGGACTGTAAGGCACACAATCTCATGCTTCATATTGTTGTGGCGACTACTTCGTGGTGGTCTCTTTGCCTGATGACCAACATGTCATGTTCTGTTGACACCTGCACACCGCTGGCTGCGATGATGTCAAGAGCGTGCGGACTGAACCAACAAGGAGTGAGGTCACATGCTCTTCTCAAATGAGAGATACAGTCTGAGTAGTGATTCTGGACATACCTTAAATGATGAGAGGTGGTAACATGTAATGCACCCAGGAACATTATTGAATGTGATTGTTTTCATGGTCCAAGTGTTACGGTGTAGGGTGATGTAATTTTGCACAGGCATACTGCCCTCCAAATTGTTGAACTGGTACATTAGCCAACATTATTGTGACACTGTACTCCCCATGTGCATCTTTACAGGGGTACGTTCAGCTCTGACATAATTTTTATGGATGAAATGAAATGTAGTGTGGCTAGGGCCTCCTATTGGGTAGACCAGTCATCTGGCGCAAGTTATTTTAGTTGACACCACTTCAGTGACTTGCGCATTGATGGGGATGATATTATGATGATAAAGACAAAACAACGCCCAGTCCCTAAGCGGAGAAAATCTCCGACCTAGCCAGGAATCGAACTCGGGCCAAATGACAATGGGTGACTGCCTAGAACAGCACAGGTGAGGGAGCTATTGCAGAAGAGGGATATTTGGTGAACAGATGGACCTGCCTGTTCTCCTAACTTAAATCCCATTGAACTCATGTCTATTGTGGTGTAAAGATGTATTGCAGCTTGACTAAGTGCACTGAAGACCACCCAGCTGTTGTAAACTGCACTGGTGGAGGTATGGCATGCTCTCCCACAAGAACTCCCTACCAACATTGTGGCCAGCATAGGAGCATGTTGCAGAGCATGCACTGCCATTTGTGGTGATCAGACACCCTTTTAAGAACCAGGTCCTGCCTTTTGTGATGTGCAGGAGAACATCATAAATCACGGTGACTTCAATGTAGTTATTGGATTTGAATAAAAATAACATTTCTGTTCATCTCATTGTGTATTTCTGTCAGTTACCTTCTGTATTAGACTGTTGTAGTTCTTTTTGTGTATTGTCCAAGTTCCATGTAGCTATGTTACTTGGCAGTGACATATTGTGCAAAAGTTTTTCTTCCTCAAGTTCTGCGCACCATTGTGTCACATGTTTGTTTGTTATTGATTTTCATTTACACAGCCATTTGTCTCATTAACTATTGAATGCCTCTTGCACTAATAGCCTAAGAGAAATTAACAATTGCATAACATTGTGCTATTATAACTAACATGAAAATTACGTGGTAGTTTGTTGCTTCTGTAATGAAGATGTAAATAAAGTGTATTGACATTCCATATTGTACACTAATTTATTTGAAATTAATGTGTATTAAAGATATGTTTTAATGTCAGGTCATTATTTCAGGCCTGCTCAACATGGAGAAGAACTTGTTTCTCTACTCTCAGACATTTTGAACAAGTGTAGTGGTGTTCAAGGTAGTCTTCCATCATCCATAGCCATTGAAGCCATTGCTGCCTTGTGTTCAGCTGATATTGTGGACATCACGACAACGTGGAAAAGTCTAGCACCAAGGCTAAGTCGAGATAAAAGGCCTGCTGTCATCAGAAGGTTAACAAATTTGTGACAAATTTTTAATTGTTTCACTTATTCCATTGAATTATAAAATATCACAGCCATTACCAAAACAAAACACAGTTCCTTCATAACTCCAGTGGTCAACATATTCTGCTCCTCCTTGATCTATTTTACTTCATCCTCTTCTTTTCCATACTCTGTATTTGTAGAGGTTGGCCACCATTGTTCTGATGCTGTCTCCCTCCTCCCCATGCATATCAAAAGGCCATACCTGCCAGTGAACTGAAAGGTGTCTTGTGGTTTTGATTATGTTTTTCCACCCTACAAATGCTTTGGGGAATTAGTGTACTGAACCTGAATCCTCCACATACCAGTCAGATAAATATGGCAAAATGCAGACCATTTACATAATTATCTTAAAGAGGATGAACAATGGCTAATGTAACAATTTCCCCTTATAGATTTGTTGTAGACAACATACTTCACAAGGGTGTAAATATATTGTGAAGCTGTTGCAGGATGCCAAACTGTTTGAAGTGTTATCTGAAAAAGATTCTAGAGTGGACACCACTCATACTTATTACCCACTTCTGTGCAACCAACACTTTTTCCTCAATTATGAGTTACCCCAGAACATGACACCATAAGACATTATTCAATTAAAACAGAAAAGTAAGTCAATTTTTTGACATTTCTTTGTTAAAAATCTGATATCATCTGTAATGCAAAAATAACAAAGCTTAGACATTTAAGATCTGTGGCATGTGACTTCCAATTCAGTATCTTATCATTATATACAATTAAGAATTTAGAATACTCTGTTTCATTTTTGACTTGCCTTCATACATTATTTCTAATGATGTGGTCAGACCTTGTTCAATACAGAGCTGCATGTATTTTGTTTTATTCGGTTTCAGTGACAGTCCATTTGCAGAGAACAAGTTATTATTTGTCAAGCAAATTTTATTTACTTATTCAAGTGCTGAAGTTAGGTGTGATTATAATATTTGCAACAACAGCAAAGAGAACTATTTCTACTTATTGGATGTATAAGAACATAGACATCAGTGGACCAAATATTGACCATTGTGGTACATCTGCAGTAATGTTCCCCATCCTGAAGATACTTTTTCATAATGCACATTTTGGAATAAAGCTGTAACTCTAGTTACTGTGTGGAAAATGTGTTTAAAGTTAAAGGAAAATAATTAGGGTTTGTAATATGGAGTATATGAAGTTGGGTGGAGGGACAGATAAAATGGTACTCCAAAGGGAAATGAGATTGGAAAAGTGTGATCAGAAATGTTATAGCAGGAAAGGAAGAATACAGCTTGAAAGTCAGGTACTCATCCTTCCCTCCAATACAGCACCCACTATGTGGAGGGTCATGTCCCCAACTTTTTGGAGATGAATGATGTTTATTTGTTCTACAGAATGTAAATTGTGTGTATTCCCCTCCACAGTCTCACCTACAAAAATTTGTTACAGAATGCAAATTGTGGGTATTCTCTTCCACAGTCCCACCTACAAAATTGTATCTTTGCAAACTGGACTCACATCCTGCCCCACCATATACAACAAATGTATCACTGCTGTAACCATTTCTCATGGAATCTCAAAACTAGTTTTTGTTTGCTGCAAAACTAACATAAGTTGCCATCCCATATATGAAATTCTGGGTGTCCTGGTGCCTCTTCCTCCCACTTTTCCCTTTCATCACCTGTTTAAGGTTCACTATAGTCCAGATGCATTGTACTGTACTGTGTGTGTGTGTGTGTGTGTGTGTGTGTGTGTGTGTGTGTGTGTGTGTGTGTGTGTGTGAGAGAGAGAGAGAGAGAGAGAGAGAGAGAGAGAGAGAGAGAGAGATTATGCATGCCCAGCAGAAGCAGTTTACTTTTTTTTTTTTTTTTAAATATAAAGTAAATCATCTGTTACTGACTAGGTACAAGGTAAGCTGCTCCTGTCTGGGTATCTGAGTAGTATTCAGTCTTCCTGTGAAGTGAGATAGTTGCTTTAATAATAAACAATTGCATTTGTTTCAGTCTCTGTAAGCTGTTTTCCTTGGTACCAACTCTGAGATCATCAGGAACAGCTTATGAGAATCTTGTAAAGGAAGTTGTAGCCAAACTTTGGTCATACATTTCAACAAACGAAAACATTGATGTCATCAAAGCTGCATTTGAGTGAGTTAATTTGTATTTAATTTTTGATTCATTATGATTAAATCTGATAAATTTTAAGATGACTGTTAATTATTGCCTCTATGGGCAGTACAGAGCCTGACCAAAGAAGAGAGAGACTGTTCACATTATTAAGGAACTATTTATGTACTTACTAAGTATTTTCAGTTAATAAAGGTCACCTGTGAGCCCCATAAATCTGAATTCCTTCCTCAGTTCAAGACATTTCTACATGTCTTCATGTTTTTTCCAGTGAGATTGGCCAGGATCTGCACCATTTTCACTATATGGTCCAGCACAAGCTCTTATTAGTGGCCGGCCGGAGTGGCCGAGCGGTTAAGGGCGCTACAGTCTGGAACCGCACGACCGCTACGGTCGCAGATTCGAATCCTGCCTCGGGCATGGATGTGTGTGATGTCCTTAGGTTAGTTAGGTTTAAGTAGTTCTAAGTTCTAGGGGACTTATGACCTCTGCAGTTGAGTCCCATAGTGCTCAGAGCCATTCTTATTAGTGTACTGCCCATCCATTGTTAACATGTCAGTTAATCTGGAATAAAAATAAGTATGTATCATTATTATTTTTGATTTGTAAACAGGTCCCTATGCATCCAATTCAGTGAAGTGTGAGGATACACATTTTTTGCGTATTTAAGTCTTGGATTTTTTCCTGTAGAGTTGGATTTGCCATCACATATAAATGAATAATCATGTTTTTTATTTATGTTGTGTGAAAGGGAACATTTCAAATGAAACCAGATCTGCATCTTTACATATGATATTATAAATTATTATAAATATGTGTTTTGTAGCAGGTTGGAGTTTAGTGACACTAGATATTGAACATCATGACAGAAGAGAGCAAAGGTCATTGTTTTGTTATGGATGGCAGGTGGGAAAGTGGCACATTGTGGGTGGTGGAATGGGTTCTTTATTTGGCTCAGTGGGTGATGTGTGAAAGAAACATTGGTGGTTCCACTAACAGTCATTTATTGAGACATAAGAACCTTTAAACAGAGTAATCAATTCCTCGTGGCTGCAGAGCAACGGATTCATAGTGTGTAGATTCCAGTGACCACTGATGCGATTACGGCTCATGTTGCAGCAGTGCGCCAGTGGCATATTCTTCCATTCAGTACAGTGCTCATAACTCAGTGGAACAGTGGTATGGTCTTCTCTGTGTGAATTCTCTTGTCGCATTACTAACAAGCGGCTATGGCATGGCACAGAGTGCTCAGTCCTGCAATCGAATCAGCGACTCTCAGGTTCGGCATCTACTGGTGGAGTTCCTCAACCTCAATGTTTACAGGTGACTCATTTGGTGAGGCCGCAGTCCCTTCATCCTCACCAGCCACCTGGGTACGTACCACATAAACTCCCCTCAGAGATCCTCCTCATGCCTGTTTGACGGAGATATTTATTTGGTGTTTTTGCCAATGTCGCGAAGTTTCTAGGGCAGTGACTGACTCTTCTGTTGTTGATCTATGCTTCTCACGTTGGGCAAAAATGTGACCAATGTCGGCATATTTGCCAGCTTTCCATTGTTTTACGTCTGTGGTTGGGCAGTGCCCTTTTCTCCTCCTCCGCATTGCCAGATGCATAACACTAGTGACTTCAGTATGCTGACAGTTCCTGATGTGCGAACTGTACTGGTCATTGTTCTCCTTGGAAGCATTGCCTGGATCATCAGCCTTCTCATGTTGGGCAGATACGTGACCAATGATGTCGCACGTGCCGGCTTTCCTTGTTCGACTGCTGCCAATTCCGAATATTGTGGCTTAACATGTCAAAGTCTCTAAAATTTTCACTTAACTTACAATAAGTCTTTACTTATTTTTATGCTTTGATCAACCATAAATAACACGTAATTATTATACAGAACCATAAATAACACATAATTATTATACACCCTATGGCTCCTGTGGTATTGGTATTTGTTTGAGGTACTTCTTGGGCAGTGTGTGGTGATTGAGTTCATCAGCAGATGGCTTTACATCACAACAAGTATATCACAGAGGTTCTAACTGCTGGAGGGAGCCTTTGGAGTAGACAACAATGGGAACTGCTGAGGAAGAATGTATATTAAAATGCAAAAATCAAATGAGAAGCTTTAAGTGTATGTCAGTCGTATTCCACACTAAAAATATGCTTGCAAATGTTCATACAATAATTGTAAATGGAGATATAATCCAGTGGAACATATTTGCAAATGTGAAAGAATAAGTAATACTTCAAGAGCAGAACTGAATTAAGTATAATTTTTTTGATTTTTCCACCCAGAACCCTTTCATGTGGCAACCCTGTAGTATCTTACAAATCTGGAATGCAAGAAGTCTGAGTTGAGAATAAAAATACAAGACAAAAAGACTGAAGAAGAATTTTGTTACAAGAAAATGCTATGTTTTGCATCAAGAATCTACTGTGTTTTCATTGTCACATATCTTTTCATGTGGCAACAAGGGCAAGAAATATGAATCTGTTGTCAAGAAGTTGGATTTAAAAACTAACGAATAATATGCTATTTTCATCTGGGCTTCGATCCTGCTGCAAGATTTCTTGAAAAGTTTTTTATTTAATGCGTGTATCACTCAAGATTCAAGAAATTTCACTATCCACAGCTTCCAGATCTTTAATAAACGTCAAAAGGGTCTGTAGTAGGCTGTAATGTGGTTTTTATTTAATCACACAGTTGGCTAATTTCGACTATTTGTCATTGTCAGCACCTGTAAAACCAATGTGGAAAAGCACTACATTGTCTGCATACATCGCCATATATAAATAACACTTTACACACCTCACATTAAGACAAAACATTTCTGCACACATTTCTTACAACCACATGGTAACTGACAGCAGCTGGTAATTTGTTCTCACAGATTCGTATACATCCAAAGACTTTAAAGCTCTCGATAGTACATATGATAGGCACGTTACAAATATTACTGGTGTTCCAGGCTTAGTTGATATCACGTATAAAAACAGTCAGTGACCAAAGACTACATCAAGGGCATACAAATGCACATAAAATATTAGATACATTACATGGGATATCACTGGGCAAATGCCATTATTTTAAACAATATATTGACATAAATATACATAAGGTATGTTCAAAATTCCAGAAATAATAGAAACAGAATACTCCATCAACTGCTGGTGTGCCAGGTATAACGACTGCCTGATAGTGTAAGTCATAAGTGCCTGAATTTTTTTATAAGTGACAACCAAATATGCACCGTGTGAAATGGTGGCAACCAAATGTCACCTGCATTATAAGATGTGTTAACCAGTATTGAGAACATGAAGTATTTCTTGACTTACAGTGTGTGATAGTGTCACTATATAAAATACATTTAATAGCCATTGGACTGGTTCGATATAAAGAGAAATAATGTGGTAAATAACTATAAATGAGGAGAAGAGAAGCCTCAAAACAGTAAGGGTTATAAGTCCACATGACATAAGCATAACGCCAAAATATAAAATGTGTAAACATCAGTATCACACTCCACTCCTAAAGGAAGAACAGTTTGTTCTGCTTAGTGTTTCATCTCTTGGTCTCCCTCTACGATTTTTATGCTCCACACTGCCCTCAAATATTAAATTGGTGATCCATTGATGCCTCAGAACATGTCCTACCAACCAGTCCCTTCTTCTAGTCAAGTTGTGCCACAAATTCCTCTTCTCCTCAATTCTATTCAGTACCTCCTCATTAGTTGCATTGTCTACCCATCTAATCTTCATCGTTCTTCTGTAGCACCACATTTCGAATGCTTCTATTTTCTTCTTGTCTAAACTATTTATCGTCCATGTTTCACATCCATACATGGCTGCATTCCATACAAATACTTTCAAAAAAGACTTGCTGACTCAATGTTAACAAATTTTTCTTCTTCAGAAGTGCTTTTCTTGCCATTTTATATCCTCTCTACTTCGGCCATCATCAGTTATTTTGCTCCCCAAATAGCAAAACTCATCTACTACTTGTGCCTCATTTCCTAATCTAATTCCCTCATTATCACCTGATTTAATTTGACTACATTCGATTATCCTCATTTGCTTATATTTTTTATGTAGTGTTGGCAGAAGAGCCAACACCGTGTTGCTAGAGGAGGCCGAAATGCACGCTTTTAAGCTCACGCAGATTGACGTGAGGTCTGGAACAGTTAAAGGATTTGAGTCTAGCAAATAAAGTACTTAGCTGTTGGAATACTTAACTTTAATCCACAATTGGTTTACATCTCTCGTTACTGTACAAGCTTCACAATATTATCAAATGCTATGGCGCCTTGCTAGGTCGTAGCAAATGACGTAGCTGAAGGCTATGCTAACTATCGTCTCGGCAAATGAGAGCGTAATTGTCAGTGATCCATCTCTGGCTAAGTCGGCTGTACAACTGGGGCGAGTGCTAGTAAGTCTCTCTAGACCTGCCGTGTGGTGGCGCTCGGTCTGCAATCACTGACAGTGGCGACACGCGGGTCCAGCGTATACTAATGGACCGCGGCCGATTTAAAGGCTACCACCTAGCAAGTGTGGTGTCTGGCGGTGACACCACAGTTTATTGACTGATATCATTTGTTGACTGAGCTAGAAAGACAGTCAAACCTTTTTCAGCATAATTTACAAGAGTAATGAATGCTGGAATGAGTGCTGTGAGACCGTGTGAAACAGACTAGGGACTATTTACTTGTTTCAGTGGGTGATAAGCTATGTTTCAATTGAATAACTCTTTTCATCATTTTTCTGCAAAGAAAAATGGTCCATAAACCTTTGTATGGGATACGGCACAGAACACGTTGATCTTCAGTGAGTCTCTTCCTGGATTTTGATTTAAAGGCCATACCTGTATACCAATGTTTCTTCACCTTCTTTAGCAGTGCGTATCATTGTCAATTTCATTCAGCAATTCCTGAGCAATGTCTATGCAATGTTGTTTCTGGTCCAAATTCAACAACTTTGGAACAAACTATGCTGCTACATATTTCATGCCCAAAACCTCCAAAAAAAATGCTTGGCATGAGCCAAATGATATCCCAGCATCATCGACAATGTTTCTGACGATGATTCAGTGATTTTACAGAACCATTTTCTTTACTTCTTTCACATTGTCATCAGTAACTGATGTGTTAGAGTGCCCAGACCGGTTGTCTTCTTGACCCACTTTGAAACATTTATACAATTAGTAAAAATTTCAAATGGGTGCTGCACTTTGCTCCATTTTTCAAGTAACATTTCATGTAAATTCTTTGATCCATCTTTTTTCAAAAGTAAAAATTGGCCAAGCACTTGAAAACACATTTAACCATTTTGATTGTCAACAACAAACTAAATATTCAAAATAGCTGAAAATGCAAACATACATCAGGAAAAAGTGTACCAGCGAGATAAAAAATTTGAAAATATGATCTGCAATTCCCGCGAAATTAAAAAATTCACGTTACTTTCTGATCACCCCTGTATGCCTATAAGGAATGGTGAACCACTCGCAGCCATGTAACGTGATATAAGAACAAGGTCGTAAGAAGATCCGAATTGACAAGCATCAGAAATGACTGTCATGCTTTGTCAGTGACAGTAGGTTGTAAACATGACAGGAATTGCTGCTGTTAGTGAATGCAGGTCCATGTCAACCAGTTTCTGAGCAAACATTTTGGAAGAAACTGCATACCGTATTTACTTGAATCTAAGCCGCACTTTTTTTCTGGTTTTTGTAATCCAAAAAACCGCCTGTGGCTTAGAATTGAGTGCAAAGTAAGCGGGAGTTCTGAAAAATGTTGGTAGGTGCCACCACAACTAACTTCTGTCGTCGAATAAATGTAGTGCTACACAGGCATGCTTTGCAGGCACAAAGATAAATACTAGCACCAAAACCTCTGCGTCAGTAAATAAATTTAAAAAAAGGTTGAAGACGAGCATTTTTCTCCGCCCCGAGTTTCGACCACTGCATTTTCATACATTATCCAACGAAGTAAATACGAATTAAGTAGTGTTCATCTTCGAATTTAGCATCATTTCAATGTGCTATGAAAATCCAACTGGCAAGACTGCTTGGGATGTTTGTCAATATGGCCAACTCTATGTTCTGAATTTTTTCTTACCTGTGAGAAGAGATGGTTGCTAATAGGAACTTTTATGAATTGTGAATCACATGCAATATTCTCTTCACCATAAGAATAATACGAATATAAACATTTTGCCATGTATTCTTTCGTGTTTGCTGCTATCTCATTAAAAACCTGTCTGCCTAATAAACTACAAAACTAGAGTGAGACAACTGCAAATGCGGAAGAATATACATATCATGTCATGTTTATATTCGTATTATTCTTGTGCCTAATGGTGATACAGTCAGAAATGAAGCACGGCAATTGACTAGATTTTTAAATCTAAGATGACTCTAATTTCTGTGCAGAATGTAATGTACTAAAGAGGCGTCTGCAAAGATTTTCGAACGGAGAAAAAGTTTCGCTAAACTCTCGTTCAGAACATAGTCATCATACGAATTCTATTATTTGGTTCCTGTTGATCATTATCAAAGCAAGCAGCAGTGTAAGTAACAACAAATAGCAGTCTCTTGCCATTGTTTCGCTAATGAGACGATTCCTCTCTTTTTTTTCTTAATTGTAAGCGGCGGTAGCGTGCACAAAAGCAAGCCATGCCACGAGGGCGAGAGGCCGTAAACACAGAATGCAACAAACAATGCATGACACAGTATAGTAATACATTTTTAGCTTAGAGTGATGTAAACACCTGTAACAAAGAGAACGGCATTTATCATATCAAAGAAAAATAAGCAATCAATTCAAACCAGATGAAGCATGTGAAAGAGGAAGGGTACCCGTATAAATACGGACGGAGTGCCTGACGCATAGCAATGGCTACCTGGTATAGCTTAACTGCTAAGCTTACGACTTGAACCAAACTACTGTAGCTGTATCGTCATTCATTCGACCTAAATTGTGTCTCATATTACAATGGACCAACATCCAACATTGTTTCGATTTGGAGGTGCAGCCTAAAACTTCTCTCTCCCCTTGAATTTCGAGTCTCAAATTTCAGGTGGGGCTTAGATTCAGGAATTTTTTTTTCCCCCTTGATTTCGAGTCTCATTTTTCAGGTGCGGCTTAGATTCGAGTGTGGCTTAGATTCGAGTAAATACGGTACCTTAAAAAAGTCCCCTGCTCACAGTTGCACATAAAGCTGTTTGTCTTCTACAGGAAACTGGATGGTAGCTGACTGCAAGGGTGTAGTGTTGTATGATGAGTCGTGATACTGGATCTTTTCAAATGATGCAAGGCACTGAGAGTACTGATGCCACAATGAGGCATTTAACCCACAGAGTGTGCAGAGCATAGTTCAGACTAGAAATGGTTTTGCAATTGTTTTGAGATGTTTTTTGTGTCATTAGCTTGGGCCCACTCATTCAGGTTACCATGAGCATGTGCCTAAATATTTATTTCAAAATTCTTGGTGACAAAATGTTGCCCTTTCTTCTACACCTTCATGACAAACGAGCCTTGGACACTGCTATCTTCCAAGTAACAACAACCATGTTTACAGAGCTGCAAGCTTATGTTTCTGGTTTGCTGTGCTCTTGAGTACGCTACCACACATCAGTTGGATCATTAAATCAAATGATTTTAATGCCAAATAGAATGTCTTGGACTATTTGGAACAGCAGGAGAAACAAAGCAATCAGTACCCCACAATTTGGTAATGCTGCTGGATCTAATCTTAACAAGTGGCTTCATCTGGATATGGCATACCAGCAGATTCATGTGGACTCGCATTCTCATTGATTTAAGGTCATAATTAAGGCTAAAGCCAGTGTATCATATGGAACATGCCTGGAACACTCGGTTCTTAATATTTGAATAAATGTGAAGTTTAACATAATGATTTATCTCCAAGTAGTATTTACAGTGGAACTAGGTAACTGCTTGTCAACATAATTACAGTTCAGATTCACTTTGCCCAAAAATGGAACAGCAGAAAAGATTTTTGTTTAATATTGACTAATACAGCCATTAGCAGTCCCACTAGCCCTCAGAATTACATGAATGGCTCATGACTGCAGTGACAGATGTTCAGGGTGTCAGATTCGATGTTAAATTAAAACCAGATTCCCAAACCATATCTTCTGAGACTCCATAATAAGTTCACAGCAAATTTTTTTGTAAATCTAGCTTGCCTCAAAAATATTCTAAATATGCACTCTGTACAATACTTCATATGAATACTTGCAACATATTACATTTAAGTTGAACTGACTGTTGAGCACTGTTTCTCTGTGATTAAATTTCTTTCTTGATACTGCAATTGAAGTAAAATCAGCTTCCACTAATGATGCTAGTCATCAGTCAGTGCCTCCAAATCATGTTCAAGCGAATTTCGTTTTGCAGCAATGACCATACCTCATCAACACCAAATAAAACTACAGCTTGCTATGAAATTAGGATCTTGAAAATTTAAAATAAATGTATTTTCAAACATTGATTATTTTCGTTAATTCGGATCTTTTTACTATGTTAATTGTCTTCTTCCAATCAAGTTGGTCAATCTCATCTTTTGACTTTATTTTGGTTCCTGAAATATTTTCAAAGTTGTGTAGTGGGTACCTTGAGAAAAAAATCAGTGTGACAGGAATTTTGACTTTGCACAGCCTCATTACACAAGCTGCTTTATAATCTATTACAAAATTGGAGTCTGTGCCATTAGTACTGCTGGTACTTAATTCACTAAGATTTTAGTTGAACACGCAGAAAATATGAAGTACAGAACTAACAGTACACATTCAAAAATAACATTCAGGGAATCCATTTCTGTTAAAAGACATTTAGTAACCAAATTTTAGTGTTATAGTTATTATTTGCAATGCTCTCAAAAACAGTGAAAATTATTAATTACAGATGAAAATATTTAACTCCAAAATGATGAATTTTTGGATTTATGATATTTGAAAAATTCTCTGTGGTATGACAGAAAATATACATGTTATTGTACAAAAAATCATGTGGCATTAAATGGTTACTGCTCTACGCTGAAACATAGCTGGATGCAGCACAAGAAACAACTTAGTGGAGCATGGGGAAGTCACACTTGCTTTCCATCACCGTAACCAAAAGTTCCTTAATAATGTGAACACTCTCATTTCTTTTTGTCAGTTTGTGTATGTGTAACTTAATGGGAAGCTTAAAATGAAAGGTCAGGACAGTCAGGCCCCATGATGACACACCCCACCTGTAATGAGGATAAGGGCTGAAAAAGTTGAAAGGAAAGCCATCATAAATCAGAGATGGTACATTGGTAAGTACTGTGTCAGTTTCAGTCCAGAGATGATAAGGGCGTAGTGAGAAGTAATGATAGAAGAAAAAAGTGTTGTAATAAATTATATATCTTAGGGTATGAGTGGCCTACCTTTTTTAATCTTCACCAAACTGTCTTTCCCTCCCTCCCCAAGGAACTAACACTTAGCTCAGAAAACTATACAGGGTGGTCCATTGATCATGACCGGGCCAAATATCTCACGAAATAAGTGTCAAACAAAAAAACTATAAAGAACAAAACTTGTCTAGCTTGAAGGGGGAAACCAGATGGTGCTATGGTTGGCCCGCTAGATGGTGCTGCCATAGATCAAACGGATATCAACTGTTTTTTTAAATAAGAATTCCCATTTTTTATTACATATTCGTGTAGTACATAAAAAATATGAATGTTTTAGTTGGACCACTTTTTTCGCTTTGTGATAGATGGCGCTGTAATAGTCACAAACATATGGCTCACAATTTTAGACAAACAGTTGGTGACAGGTAGGTTTTTTAAATTAAAATACAGAACATAGGTACGTTTGAACATTTTATTTTGGTTGTTCCAATGTGATACACGTACCTTTGTGAACTTATCACTTCTGAGAATGCATGCTGTTACAGTGTGGTTACCTGTAAATACCACATTAATGAAATAAATGCTCAAAATCCATAATGTTCGCACATGCATTGACAATGTGCTGACACATGTGGCCAGGTGCTGTCAGTGAATCACGATAGCAAATATCTTTCAACTTTCCCTCAGAAAGAAATCCGGGGACGTCACATCCGGTGAACGTGTGGGCCATGGTATGGTGCTTCGACGACCAATCTACCTGTCATGAAATATGCTATTCAATACCGCTTCAACCGCACACGAGCTATGTGCCGGACGTCCGTCATGTTGGAAGTACATCGCCATTCTGTCATGCAGTGAAACATCTTGTAGTAACATTGGTAGAACATTACATAGGAAATCAGCATACATTGCACCATTTAGATTGCCACCGATAAAATGGGGGCCAATTATCCTTCCTCCCATAATGCCACACCATACATTAACCCGACAAGGTTGCTGATGTTCAACTTGTTGCAGCCACCGTGGATTTTCTGTTGCCCAGTAGTGCATATTATGCCGGTTTACGTTACCGCTGTTTGAGAAATGACGCTTCGACACTAAAAATCTGTCATCATCCCGTAATTTCTCTTGTGCCCATTGGCAGAACTGTACACGGTGTTCAAAGTCATCACCATGCAATTCCTGGTGCATAGAAATATGGTACAGGTGCAATCGATGTTGATATATAGCATTCTCAACTCCGACGTTCCTGTGATTCCTGATTTTTCCACAATTTGTCTGCTACTGATGTGTGGACTAGCTGCGACAGCAGCTAAAACACCTACTCGGGCATCATAATTTGTTGCAGGTCGTGGTAATGTAGCATGAAGCAAATACCGTCCACACTGGTGGAATGTTACGCGATACCATGTACTTATACGTTTGTGACTATTACAGCGCCATCTATCACAAAGTGAAAAAAGTGATCCAAATAAAACATTCATATTTCTTTACGTACTGCATGAATATGTAATAAAAAATGTGAGTTCCTATTTTTAAAAAACGCAGTTGATATCCGTTTGACCTATGGCAGTGCCATCTAGTGGGCCAAACATAGCGCCATATGGTTTCCCCCTACAAGCTAGACGAGTTTCGTTCTTTGTAGTTTTTTTGTTTGATGCTTATTTCGTGAGATATTTGGCGCAGTCACTATCAATGGACCATCCTGTATATTGAACTATAGAGGATACTCAGATTAAGTAATCGATTAATTAAGTTATATTGTATTGAAGGCATCAGACACATGTGCCCTGTAAGTATCCGGCGAATGGTCCGGACACTTGGATGATGTAATCCAGGATACCGAGCAGCATACATAGCACACGCTCATTGGGCATTTTGATCACAATAGACATACATCAACACGTTATTGACCTTTTCCACAATTGGTAAACGGTCCATTTTAACACGGGTAATGTAGCACGAAGCAAATACCGTCCGCACTGGCGGAATGTTACACGATACCACGTACTAATACGTTTGTGACTATTACAGTGCCATCTATCGCAAAGCCACAAAGCGAAAAAAGTGGTCCAAATAAAACATTCATATTTCTTTACGTACTACACGAATAGGTAATAAAAAATGGGGGTTTATATTTAAAGTAATGCGGTTGATATCCATTTGACCTATGGCAGTGCCATCTAGTGGGCCAGCCATAGCGCCATCTGATTTCCTCTTACAAGCTAGACAAGTTTTGTTCTTTGTAGTCTTTTTGTTTGGTGCTTATTTCATGAGATATTTGGTCCGGTCACTATCAATGGACCACCCTGTATATTGAACTATAGAGGATACTCAGATTAAGTAATCGATTAACTAAATTATATTGTATTGTAGGCATCAGACACATGTGCCAGTCTTTGATATTTCTTATTACTTTTCTTCCTTCACATCTTTGAATAGCTTTTTATAATTTTCAGCAATAAATCTTTTGTATTATTAATATGGCCAATTCCTCAATATAATCTTTACCATTGTAATAGTTTGTAGTATGATGAAAACAGTAAAATTACATATTGTCATTTTAAACTTCTTTCAAGTATGTACACATGCCAAATAAGCTTGTGCAAACAAAAAAGTTATAATTATTTCTCCAATAAATCAGTTATTGTTATTGTATGCACTGTTTCGAATCATGGTTATGGAGTGTTACTGTTTTACTTCAAGTTATGACATAATAACAGACAACCTCTCAGTGTGAGATACAAAATAGGAACTCCTTATTACAAAAGTTATATTCAGAAAATTTTCATGTCACTTTTTATTACAATTACAATACAATAATCACATTCTTAGGAAACAAAACAATCATATCTTCTCATGGTTGATAGCCATCAGCTAAATATGATGTTGCAATTGCCATGGCAATGCTGACTCCCAAAGAGCCAGCCGGAGTGGCCGAGCGGCTCTAGGCGCTTCAGTCTGGAACCGAGCGACCGCTACGGTCACAGGTTCAAATCCTGCCTTGGACATGGATGTGTGTGATGTCCTTATGTTTGTTAGGTTTAAGTAGCCCTAAGTTCTTGGGGACTGATGACCTCAGATGTTAAGTCCCATAGTGCTCAGAGCCACTCCCAAAGAAGTATACAAAGCTGCGGTGCTCTGTTTTCTACTCACTCAGCATGAAACATAAAAAACAAACATTTTGAATTTATTTTCAAATCATTGTGGGTAAAAAATTATTAAAATGTTTCATTAGAAAATATTTACCTTGTGTCACTCAGGCAGGAAGATAGAAGTGTGATCAAAGATTCTGTTACAGGCATGGAGCTATAATAAGGGGAATCATGATAATGTCACAAACTTGAAGCAGACATCTGCAATTTTAGCTGCCCCAAAAATTAACTTCTGGTGGAAATGTTTTGGAGAGAGAGAGATAGATAGATAGATAGAGAGAGAGAGAGAGAGAGAGAGAGAGAGAGAGAGAGAAGCCAACTTTTGACATTTACAGATGTATTCCCTTTCATTTTTCTACATCTTTATTTTCTTACCTGTATGTTTTGCACCACCCCCGCCTTTACGACATATAACGCCCTTAGCTTTCTGCCCTTATTAACTCTTGCCAAGTGTTTTGTCAGTAATCTCTGCCTTGCCTATTACCATATCACCATTTTTAAGCTTCCTGATTTTCTAATCTCATCTGATGCAGCCCCCAACAATCAGTCTTTCTTTCTCATGCCATCTGGTAAGTCCCTCCTTCTCCAGTATTGTGTGCAACTTTTCCAGACTCTCCCCATTTCCTAAACCTTTTTGTCCCTCTTTGTTCACCTTAACACTTCTTTCAGAAGGAGCCGCAGGCTCCAAAATCTTGCACATTTCTTTAACCTTTATATGGGTTTTCATCCGCAGCTGCTTGGTGAGTAGATATTTTTATCTCTTCAGTTACATTCTTTTAAATTTTTGGATTCATATAACACAACCTGTTTTCATGGACTTGAACCATTTCCACCATGTATAGTCAGGGGTTTGATTAGTCTTGCGACACAATTGTAATAACTTGTTTACACTATGTTTTTTTAATTTTGTAGAATTTTACTGTGAGACTCTCCTTGTCTTTCTAATCAATCTGTCTGTCTGCTTCCTAGTTGAATCTTGTTTTTTGTGTCTACAAAATGTTCATCATGTTTTTTGTGCATATCGAACTTTACTTCATTGATTGTTTTTATAAATTTATTTCTGTTATATCAATAATACAACACATTTCTTTCTTTAAATCCCCAGTTATTTTACTGATAGCTTTACCTGCATGAACATTTAAGCCACTTAAATTGGTAGCAATCTTATTTATACTTTGTTTCAATAAGTCCTTTTACTCTCAAGGTTCTCAATGTCAAAGGAAGGAAGGAAGATAGATTGGAGTTAACATTCTGTCGAAAGTGCAGTCATTAGAGATGGTGCACAAGCTTGGGTTACAAAAGGATGGGGAAGGAAATTGGCTGTACCCATTTCAAAGCAACAGTCCCACCTTTTGCCTGGAGCAATTTAGGGAAATCGTGCAAACCCTAAATCTGGATTTGCATTTCAAAATTGGGATAGCTCAACAGGAATTTGAACTGTGAACTCCCATAAAGCGAGTACAGTGTGCTAACCTCGTGGATCTCAAGCTTTGCATGTAGTACCTCCACACATTGAGCCTTAGTATTTACTTTGTTAAGTCTTCAATATATCCTGCAACATTTCGTTCTAACTTTTCAATATTTCCCTTTACTTCCCTGATATTAGTCTTTAGTTTCTTTGGTTTCCTATCAGTGCTTGGTTATCAGACTTTAATTTTTTTAGATTTCATATCAATATTTGGTTGTTATCTTTTATAGCTTTGTTATTTGTGTGTATAGCCTCCTGCAACATTTCTTTAATCAAGTGTATGTCTTCCATCCTTCTCTTTCAGATTTAGATGTTCAAATTTAAACAATTTAATTTCACCTCTTTCCTCATAAATTACATGGTAATAATTATTAGCTGTTGTCATTTTTGTGGTCTTCAGAAGTCTGGTTTGCTGCAGCTCTCCATGCATCTCTATCCTGTGCAATCTCTTTATCTCTGAATAACTCTTGCACCTACATATTTCTGACTCTGCTTACTGTATTCACCTCTTGGCCTCCCTGTACAATTTTTACCCTCTGCAGTTTCCTCCATTGCTAAATTTGTGATCTGTTGATGACTCACAATTTGTCCTCTCAACTGATCCCTTCATCTAGACAGGTTGTGCCACAAATATCTTTTCTTCCCAGTTTTATTCAGTACCTTCTAATCGGCTGCATGATCTACTCAGTTAATCTTCATCATTCTTCCACCACATCTCAAAATCTTCTATTCTCTTTGTGTCTGAACTGTTTACTGTCCATTTACTGTCCACATTTCGCTTTCATACAAGGATAAACTCCACATTTTATCTCCCTTCTGCCTTGGCCATAGTTAATTTACTGAACAAATAGCAAAACTCATCTACTACTTCTAGTGTCTAGTTTCCTAATCCAATTCCCTCAGAATGGCCTGATTACTCTGACTACAGTCCATTACCCTTATTTTACTTTTTTTATGTTCGTTTTATATCTTCCTTTCAAGATACTGTCCATTCCATTCAACTGCTCTTCCAAGTTCTTTTCTGTCTGTGACAAAATTACAATGTCATTGGCAAACCTCAAAGTTTTTATTTCTGAACTTTAATTCTTTCTCAAAAATGTTCGTTGGTTTCTTTCACTGTGTCTTCGATGTACAGATTGAATAAGATTAGGGATAGGCTACAACCCTGTCTCGTTCCCTGCTCAACCACTGTTTCCCTTTCATGTCCATTGACTCTTATAACTGCTGTCTAGTTTCTGTACAAGCTGTAAACTTCACCCCCGCTACCTTCAGTATTTCAAAGAGTGTATTTCAGTCAGTTCTGACAAAAACTATAAAATGTAGTTTTCCTTTCCTTAACCTATCTTCTAAGATAAGTCATAGGCTCAGTATTGTTTCACTCGTTTCTACATTTCTCCGAAATCCAAACTGATCTTCCACAAGATTGGTTTCAACCATTTTTTCCATTCTTCTGTAAATAATTCATGTTGTTGTTTTCGTGCAACCATGACTTATTAAACTGATAGAACAATAAGAGTCACACCTGTAAGCACCTGCTTTCCTTGGAATTGGAATTATTAATTCTTAAAAGGAGGTGGCACTTTCCATTTTTGCTGTATTAATTTTATTTATTTAAAGGTACTTTCAGCCTTCTAGACTGTTTTAAGTGATTTTGTGACTCTGCAATAGAAAACTATGCCTTACTTATTGAAATGGAAGTGTCTTTAATTTTTTGTTTGTTTTCTATTCATTTTGGTTCACAAATGCTGGCTTGTTGGTTTGACTGCTTGGTATTTGCAAAGATATTATAATGCCTTTGTAAATATCAAGCTTCCAAGCTAACAAGGCAGCATTATAACCTTATAATATCTTTGTAAATGTCAAGCATCAAACCACAAGACAGCGTTTGTGAACCAAAATGAAAAAAACACAAAAAAAAAATTTAGACACTGTCATTTCAATATATAAGGCATAGCTTTTTTATTGCAGAACCTGAACTGAATCTGGTAGTGAATAAATAAAATTAATACAGCAAAAGTTTAGATTGCTGCCTTCCTTTAATAAACTCTTTTCCGTGGTAACTGCTACGGAGAAAATGTATTACATTCTCTTTGAACCCTGAGAGTATTTTGCTTGTGTCATACATCTTGTATACTAGATGGAATAATTTTGTCAGGAATCTGGCTCTCCCAAGAGTATCGGTAGTTCTGATGGAATGTTGTCTACTCCAGGGGCCTTGTTTCAAAATTAGGTTAGGTTAGGGTCATCTTTCAGTGCTCTGTCAAGTACTTCTTGCAGTAATGTATCTCCTATCTCATCTTCAAGACATCCTCTTCTCTTTCTACAATATTGCCTTCAAGTACATTTCCCTCGTACATGTTCCTTCCATCTTTCAAGTTTCCCTTCTTTGCTTAGTATCCGTACTCTTGATATTCATACAGCTTCTTCCCTTTTCCCCAAAGGCCTCTTTAATTTTCCTGTTGGTGGTATCTATCTTTCCACTAGTGAAATATAATTTCAGGTTTTTACATTTGTCCTCTAGCCATACCTGCTTAGCCATTTTGCACCTCCTGTCAATCTGGTGTTTCAGATGTTTGTATTCCCTGTCTCCTGCTTCATTTGCTCTATTTTCATATTTTCTCCTTCCATCATTCAAATTCTACATCTCCTGTGCGATCAAAGGACTGGACCTTGTCTTTTTACCTATTTGATCCTCAGTTGCCTTCACTATTTCATCTCTCAAAGCTACCCAATTGTCTGCTACTGTATTCCCTTTCCCCTGTTCTAGTCAATCATTGCCTAATGCTCCCTCTGAAATTCTCAACAGCTCTGGTTCTTTCAATTTATCCACATCCCATTACTTTATTTCCTACTTTTTTTGCAATTTCTTTGGTTTTAATCTAGGGGTCATAACCAATAAATTGTGGTGAGGGTCCACATCTGCCCCTGGAAATGTCTTACTGTCTAAAATCAGATTCTGAAGTATCTGTCTTACCATTATACAGTCAGTCTGAAATCTTGTGGTGTCTCCAGGTCTCTTACACATACACAACCTTATTTCATGATTCTTAAACCAAGGGTTGGGAAAAGTCTACCAGGCTCTTTCCTTTTTATTTCTTTCCCCTGGTTCATATTCAACTGGTATTTTTCTTTTGCTTCCTTTTCCTACTATCAAATTCCAGTCCCCAATCACAATTAAATTTTCCTCTGACAACGCTATCTGAATAATTTCTTTTATTGAATTTTTTCAGAGCTTAGCTGGCATATAAACCTGTACTACAGTGGTGAGTGTTGGCTTAATGTCTGTCTTGGCTGTGCTAATATGTTCACTGTGCTGTTCATAGTAGCCTACTCACATTCCTATTTTCTTATTCATTGTTAGACTTACGCCTGCATTACATCTATTTGATTTTATCTATGACCCTCTGCTTACCTGACAAGAAGTCCTGCTCATTCTGCCACCAAACTTTTTTAATCCCCATTATATCTGACTTTAGCCTATCAGTTAGCCTTTTTAAATTTTCTAACCTGCCTGCCCCACTAAGGTTTCTAACATTCCACGCTCTGACCTGTAGATTGCCAGTTTTGTTTTTCCTGATGACAGTATCCTCCTGAGTAGTCCCCATGCAGATTTCTGATTAGGAGACTATTTTACCATCATATTATTTTACCAAAGAGGATGCCATCACCATTTAACCATACAGAAGAGCTGCACGCCCTTGGGAAAAATAACAGCTTTAGTTTCCCCTTGCTTCCAGCTGTTCACAGTGCTAGCACAGCAAGGCCATGTTGATTTATGTTAAAAGGCCATATCAGTCAAACATCCAAACTGTTGCCCATGCAGTGACTGAAAAGGCTGCTGCTCCTCTTCAAGAACCATGCGTTTGTCTGGCTTCTTAACAGATACCATTTCATTGTGGTTGCATCTACAGTATGGCTATCTGTATCATTGAGGTGTGCAATCCCCCCCCCCCCCCCCCCCCCCCCCCCATCATGGCAAGGTCTGTGTTTCATGGAGGCCTACTATTTACTTAATCCTTTGTCTACAGCTCTCACATTTTATAATTTTACATAACCAGTTCTGTTAAAGGTTCACTATTCACAATATAATATTATTTGCACAGTCTCAGCAGCTATCTATAGGATGACCCAGCTGCACTCTTAACTCTGCAGCTATGAAGTCATTCCACCATCACCAATGCCATAATATGCTTCACTGTTTTGCAGCCATATGTTTGTATGCCACAAACATTTTATGCTTTTTCAGTGTTTTAGTGTTTTGGATAAAAGATTGATTTTCTACAGAAAAGAAACTGCTAACAAATGTAGAATCGTTGACCTATCAATTCAGGCATGAGTATATGGGGACCCAAGTAGAACAATAATCGAGTGAAAAAAAAAGAGTGTTATCCACTTTCTCTTGTGAAATTTCTAGGAGGCTCCAATGAAGTATTACAGCTCATTTCAGTGTTCTTGATACATAATGCTCACAGAGAAACTATTTTTAAATAGCCTCATAAGTTTTTGTTAGTTCAAGTGTAGCAAATTAAATAATGTCAGAATTTTGGGATTGTTTATCATAAAACAATGCCTTTATTACAAAGTCTGTTAGTATGGTAGTTGCTCTAACTAAACTGTTGTAATATTTATTTCAGGGCACTCTCAAAGTTTGATCTCTCGCAGCTTAGCCTTCAAACTCTTCCGGAATCTTATCGACAGAATCTCAAACTACCAAGAGAGTATGCAAAGACGCCAGTGGATGCTGCAAGGCGACCAGAGGATGTTCTGCCATACATTCCCAGTAAGTACTATCTCACCTAAGCACATTTCTGGAAATTTATGTGCAGGGGACATGAAAAACTGTCACAGATTTGATAAACTATACTCGGAATGTGCTGAGAAGTATTATGGTTAATTTCTGTATCAACTTTTTTGTATAGAGAAGGAAATGTATCATCTATTAGCTGAGATTTGATGGCTACTGTTCTAATAACAACAAAGTATTTAATAGTTGGCAAAACAAATTCTTTGTATATACATTATGATTCAGTTAAGTAAGAGATTAAGCTGGTATCACAGACTTATATGAATACCCGACTCTGCTGAGAGTAATTACTAGAGCTGTGCTTTACTTGGTGATATGAAATGCTTGGGAGACAGAAAATTAAGTGTTAAAATAAGCTATAGTTGTTCCTTACGGAAAGCTCCTTTCTTTAAAATTTGTTTGTCCTACTAAGGACCACATGGAATAACTTATATATTATTTCTTTTTCTCCTTTCTTTCTTTCTCTCTTTCCTGTAATTTTTTATCTGTTTCCAGTGTTCTTCTCTTCTTTCTTCTGTCCATGTTGTCCCTGTCTTTATCTTTGTTTTCTCCTGGAACCTATTGAAACCTTCCACTTTTGTTTCTTCTTTTGTTCTTTTTTCTTTCTTTTTTTCTTCTTTCTTCTTTTTGTTTCTTCTATTTCTTTCTCAATTTCTCCATTTCCCTCGGGCCTGCTTTAATTTTTTTACCCACATCGTTGATGTTTTAGGGTTTCTGTCGAATAACTTAAAAATTTTTTTGTTAGGCTGTTTTCATCTAGCCTTTTTAGGTGTCAATAGACTGCAACTCTTCTCTTCGTCATTGTGTCTGATATTCACTCTTTTTTTTTCATAAACTTCTTTACTTCTTAATTTCCATTTCCCATTGTCATATTTTGGTCCAAAGATTTCCCTATTTATTTTCCTTTCCTTCTTTTCTATTTCACTTGATTGTTTGGCTTTATTTAACGAAAGGCATTCTGGTTTAATGACAGTATTGTACTGCCAAAGTTTTGCATTTATGGAAATAGATTTCTTGTTATACAGGCTTTTTGTTAGTTAAAAATCCACCTACATTTTCCTTGCCCTTGCTAGGTTAGCTTCTTTGTCTAATGTGAATTGCCACCCATTGATTCTACAACAAGAAATCAAGTAGCTTATGCTTGATTTAAATCTCTCCTTTTATTGTACTAATTTTTTTTTTTTAATTTATGAACTAGCAATCTATATAGTGCAAAAGAATTATGTACAGGGTGATAATTATTGAACTATTTGAAGAAAATTTAAATAGTTGTTGTTGTGGTCTTCAGTCCTGAGACTGGTTTGATGCAGCTCTCCATGCTACTCTATCCTGTGCAAGCTTCTTCATCTCCCAGTACCTACTGCAACCTACATCCTTCTGAATCTGCTTAGTGTATTCATCTCTTGGTCTCCCTCTATGATTTTTACCCTCCACGCTGCCCTCCAATACTAAATTGGTGATCCCTCAATGTCTCAGAACATGTCCTACCAATCGATCCCTTCTTCTAGTCAAGTTGTGCAACAAGCTCCTCTTCTCCCCAATTCTATTCAATACATCCTCATTAATTATGTCGTCTACCATCTAATCTTCAGCATTCTTCTGTAGCACCACATTTCGAAAGCTTCTATTCTCTTTTTGTCTAAACTATTTATCGTCCACGTTTCACTTCCATACATGGCTACAGTCCATACAAATACTTTCAGAAACAACTTGCTGACATTTAAATCTATACTCAATGTTAACAAATTTTTCTTCTTCAGAAACGCTTTCCGAGGCCATTGCCAGTCTACATTTTATATCCTCTCTACTTCGACCATCATCAGTTATTTTGCTCCCCAAATAGCAAAACACCTTTACTACTTTAAGTGTCTCAGTTCCTAATCTAATTCCCTCAGCATCACCCGACTTAATACGACTACATTCCATTATCCTCTTTTTGCTTTTGTTGACGTTCATCATATACCCTCCTTTCAAGACACAGTCCATTCCGTTCAGCTGCTCTTCCAAGTCCTTTGCTGTCTCTGACAGAATTACAATGTCATCAGCGAACCTCAAAGTTTTTATTTCTTCTCCATGCATTTTAATACCTACTCCGAACTTCTCTTTTGTTTCCTTTATTGCTTGCTCAATATACAGATTGAATAACATCGGGGATAGGCTACAGCCCTGTCTCACTCCCTTCCCAACCACTGCTTCCCTTTCATACCCCTCGACTCTTATAACTGCCATCTGCTTTCTGTACAAATTGTAAATAGCCTTTCGCTCCCTGTATTTTACCCCTGCCACCTTCAGAATTTGAAAGAGAGTATTCCAGTCAACATTGTCAAAAGCTTTCTCTAAGTCTACAAATGCTAGAAACGTAGGTTTGCCTTTCCTTAATCTTTCTTCTAAGATAACTCATAAGGTCAGTATTGCCTCACATGTTCCAACATTTCTACGGAATTCAAATTGATCTTCCCTGAGGTCGGCTTCTACCAGTTTTTCCATTCGTCTGTAAAGAATTCACGTTATTATTTTGCAGCTGTGACTTATTAAACTGATAGTTCGGTAATTTTCACATCTTTCAACACCTGCTTTCTTTGGGATTGGAATTATTATATTCTTCTTGAAGTCTGAGGGTATTTCGCCTGTCTCATACATCTTTCTCACCATATGGTAGAGTTTTGTCAGGACTGGCTCTCCCAAGACTGTCAGTAGTTCTAATGGAATGTTGTCTACTCCGGGGGCCTTGTTTCGACTCAGGTCTTTCAGTGCTCTGTCAATCTCTTCACGCTGTATCATATCTCCCATTTCATCTTCATCTACATCTTCTTCCGTTTACATAATATTGTCCTCAAGTACATCGCCCTTGTATAGACCCTCTATATACTCCTTCCACCTTTCTACTTTCCCTTCTTTGGTTAGAACTGGGTTTCCATCAAAGTTCTTGATATTCGTGCAAGTGGTTCTCTTTTCTCCAAAGGCCTCTTTAATTTTCCAGCAGGCTGTATCTATCTTACCCCTAGTGAGATAAGCCTCTACAGCCTTACATTTGTCCTCTAGCCATCCCTGCTTAGCCATTTTGCACTTCCTGTCGATATCATTTTTGAGATGTTTGTATTCCTTTTTGCCTGCTTCATTTACTGCATTTTTGTATTTTCTCCTTTCATCAATTAAATTCAATATTTCTTCTGTTACCCAAGGGTTTCTACTAGCCCTCGTCTTTTTACCTATTTGATCCTCTGCAGCCTTCACTATTTCATCCCTCAAAGCTACCCATTCTTCTTCTACTGTATTTCTTTCCCCCATTCTTGTCAATTGTTCCCTTATGCTCTCCCTGAAACTCTGTACAACCTCTGGTTCTTTCAGTTTATCCAGGTCCTATCTCCTTAAATGCCCACCTTTAGCAACAAATTACTGCGAGCGCACACTTTATTCACGGTGTAAACATCACGACAAGTATTCAGATTTGGGTTTTGACATGTTTGATATGTTTACCATCATTGGCGATGATGTGGTGCCGACAAGTAGCGAAATTCTGCATGATCTGCTGAGGTGTAAGAACATTGATGGTGTCAGTAACCTTCTGAGTGGCTGTTTTCAGCTCAGCAATGATTTTGGATTTACTGCTGTACACCTTGTCTTTGAGTTGAGATAAAATGATCACTTGGCATTGTTGGCCAGGAGGCACTGTCTGGGAAAGTTTGGTCACTGCATGTATTATTTCAGGTGATGCCACATTGGGCAACTTGCATGTCAGTGATGATTAGATGGTGGTGAGGACTCACAACACCCAGTCCACTAGTGGAGTGAAACCTCCAACCCTGTCGGGCATTGAACCCAGGCCCGCTACATGGTAGGCAAACACTTTACCACTCAGCTAAGCAAGTTGACACCTTGTCTTTAATATAACTCCACAACAAGGAGTTGCATGTGTTCAGATCCGGAGAATATGGCAGCCAATTTAGTCCCATGACAGTAGCCTCTGGGCACCCCAGAGCCAGATTGCCGTCCCCATAGTGCTTCTCCAGGACACGAAACACTCTCTTGCTTCAATGGGGTCGAGCTCCATCTTGCATGAACCATATCTTATTGAAATCGGGATCACTTTGAATAATGGGGATGAAAACATCTTGCAAAACCTTCATGTACTGTCTGGTAGTCACCGTGCCATCAATGAGTATCATACTGATTATTCCGTGACTGGACATTGCACACCACACAGTCACCCGTTGAGGGTGAAGAGACTTCTCAATCATGAAATGAGGGTTCTCAGTCCCCCAAATGCGCCAATTTTGCTTATTGATGAACCCATCCAAATGAAAGTGAGCTTCATCACTAAACCAAACTATTCATGTGCATACTAATTCCCATCATGCCCCACAACTAACCGTGCAGTTTGAATGTTCTAACTCAAATCATTCAGAAGTTATGATGATTTTATTTCTTATAGTTCAATCATTGTCACCCTGTACCTACTGATAGCATTAAACTTAAGATTTTATTCTGCTGTGTGAATAAATCTTTAAATTGTTAGCATGCAGCTATATTTGAAGACAAATTAATATAACAACCTGTAAACGGACACGTTTCGTGTCATTATATGTGTATTGACTCCATTTCCACTTGTTATCCACCTGGCCCCCTAGGGATTTTACACACAGTTTTTCATTTGTTCAAACAACTTAGGTGAATGCAATTGGATGACATCTTTGACAACTACCAATATTTTGACGTTGGACACTGTAATGGAACCATTATTGGTAGACTTGCTAGTAACTGATCACAACCACTTATTTCCAGTAAATACTATGTTGTTGGCCTTCTGGAGAATTCCAGAAGGAACAGTTTTGTGCAATATGGTGTGGAGCCCCATGTTAGATCACACATATTTGTGTAGATAGGGAGAATCAGTTTAGTACGGCGGAATGGCTTTTGGTGATGGTAGGTGCGGCACCAGTGCCAGAGAACGTTTATATCATTGAAGAAATATTTGCATGATTAAGAGCCTGAGAAGTATAGTGAATAGGGGAAGTATTTGTACAAATGTGGAAGTAGTTTTGTGAATTTGTATGTGAGGTATTGAAAGTTCTAAATGGAAAAGAGGATCATAGAATATTATGTGAATGGCAGCCATTGGTACCACATGGCAGTTTGCATATTGTTAAGGTGACTTTCAACATGATAGGAAATCAGCAGAACTTACATTGTTTATTGACTGATATCATTTATTGACTGAGCTTGAAAGACAGTCAAACCTTTCTCAGCATAATTTACAAGAGGAATCTTTTAATTGTGCTGGTTGGAATGAGTTCTGTGAGACTGTGTGAAACAGACTAGGGACTATTTACTTGTTTTAGTGGGTAATAAGCTATGTTTCAATTGAATACCTCTTTTTATCATTCTAGGGATACCACAACCTTAAGGCAGTGACATTAACTGATAGACTACAAGATGTTGACTGAACAACATATGACTTGTCACAACTGCAAGGGGTATGGTAGACACCTGCCATACACAAACCCAGATAACCCTTTACAGTTGCTAAAAGGGCTGTAACCTTAGATGGTGGTCGAAAAACACATGTCACACAGTGTTTCCCATAAAATGCTAGAAGTCTTATTTGAAATGCTACCCGTGTAAGGCCAAAAGGCCATAGACTTAGGGGCTACCTTAGTAACCTCATCAATGACCTACATCACAGGTAGTCGGTAGTGTAATATTTGCCTGATCTGTCCTTCAGTTTTAACATTCTAGTGAAAAGTGACTTCGAGGTGTGCTAATTCAGCTGAGAAACTTCCAGGGTCTGAGGTGATGTGGACCATATGAACCAGGTATGAAGTACCTCTTCCACTGAGGCAGATGCTGATAATCATCAGCCTGAAAAATTTCATGTTGCAAGTGACTGTCACAAGTCTTAACTGTCATTGTGCTGTTCCCCCCTAGATTATATGGCTATCTGATGATCGAGAAGGAAGGGGTTCCTCTTACACCTGTAGTGACATACATTGCATATCTTGTAGCAAAACATGTTGCTACTCTGTTGAGCCCACTGGTAGATCAGAGTGGACGTTACATTAAGTACCTGGCAGATTTATTACAGCAGTTTGGGGATTGGGCTTGAATGACGCTGACGCTTTAGTAAGTTTTGATGTGTTCTCCCTCTTCACTCATGCTCCTCTGTCTCTTTCATTACTGTTAATTGGGGTTAGGTTTGGTGTTGAATTAACTAACTTATTTGAAGATGTGTCAACTTCTATTTGCTTTTTATTCAGTGAACAGCTCTATAAACAAATAGATGGAGTAATGGTGGTGAGCCTTTGCCACCTCTTATTGCCAATCTATTTATGGAAGATTTTGTGCTGTACAGGCAGCATATAAGGGTACTAACATGCTGATATTGCTGTGAATCCTTGGTGTCGCACAATACAATGTAGTCTTCTTCTCAAAATTGTCTTTAATTGGTGGTCTAACAATTCAATAACAGTCAGAATACTACTAATTTGTGTTGGAAATCCTTCCACTTTTATTTATATAGAAAGTATTGATGACTGGTTCACAGTAGTTCCTCTTCATATTATTAATTGTTCAATGGGCAGAATACGATTACTAACCGTGTTGTGATCAATCCAACTTCCTTCATGTAAAAACTACCACCCACAATAAGGCTGACGCAGTGGCAATATGTCTAATACAGATTCCCATATTGAAGTAGGATGAAAGCTGAATGCAACCCCATTTTTTACTTGTGACTATATATTATTCATTCTTCACATTGAAGTATCACTCAGATTGTAATCAGAGTGCTGTTCTTTTTACACATAAATGTTGCCAGAAGAATTCCCAGTCATATACTTCTACCACATACATGACCTTGACATGATTACTGTATTCAAACTTTGTCACTGATACACTGGCAAAATGGTTACTGCTTGGTAATTATATAAACTGACGAAGAGATGTTAACTGGGTGATTGCTAGCTGCAGATTGTTGACGTACTGTCTGGTGGGGGTATATAAAGACACATGTAAGGCTGATTGGTGAAACTGATAATTATATTTTGCTTTATAATAGTATAAGTGTTGAATTTAGTAATGACATCATCATATTTTATATTGTAATAATTCAGATTAACTGTATGTTGGATGACTGCAAAATCATAAAAACAAAAGTTGCTACTCACTATATAGCGGAGATGCTGAGTTGCAGATAGGCACAACAAAAAGACTGTCACAAATAAGCTTCAGCTGCCAGAGTCATTTGTGTGCGAGTTGCATTTGAATGCGGGTGTGTGCGCGCGCATTGTGTGTGTGTGTGTGTGTGTGTGTGTGTGTGTGTGTGTGTGTGTGTGTGTGTGTGTGAGAGAGAGAGAGAGAGAGAGAGAGAGAGAGAGAGAGAGATATCTATTTATCTATTTTTGACAATGGCCTTGTTGGCTGGAAGCTAATTTGTTGTGCCTGTGTGCGACTCAGCATCTCCACTATATGGTGAGTAGCAACTTTCGTTTTCATAATATTGTTACATTCCATCCTAGATTTTCCATTGTTTGATTTTTGCAAAATCATAAAGGTAGATGAACTTGAAGTGCAGTGTAATGTTGTGTGCGAGTGATTGCCATTTGTAATTATTATCTCTGGCGCAATCTCTGACTTATGTTTCCTCATTTGTTTTTATGCTGTTCTGTTGTTTAATTTTCTAGTAACGGAGTCTTATGAGTTATGGTGTGCTTTTATGTTGTAATGAAGTAAATACAACTAGTCGCGCAACATTGGTGACCCCATCATGATATCCGATGGTCACTAATGTGAAATTTGACGATCACTAACGCTCCGTATCGTGCCGCGTTGTGTTAAATACGAACATCTGTGTCAGCCGCGTCACGCATCTTCCGTGTTCCATTTCACCATAATTCATGATGGCAGACCCACCACCTACTGCAGAAGGGTCTACTGGCACAGTAATTAATCGCATGACAGTAAAACTGCCACCATTTTGGCAACAGAATCGTGTGCTGTGGTTTGCTCAAGTAGAAAGTCAATTTGTGCTAGTGCACACAACCGCAGACGAAACGAAGTACAGTTATGTAGTTGCTGCACTCAATGAAGATATGGCCACAGAAGTACAAGAAATTCTGGCGTCACCACTGAGTACTGATCATTACACAACCATCAAGAACGCTCTGATTACCTGGCTCTCACAGTCAGAGACAAAGAGATTGGAGAAGCTTCTCTGCACAGAGGAGCTAGGTGATCGCAAGCCATCACAGCTACTATGCCAACTGCGTACATTAGTGAGCAATGCGGTCACTGATGACATTTTGCGGAATATTTGGCTATCGCGTCTGCCACCCGACTTGCAGAAAATATTGACAGTATGTGCTGGCGATCTGGATGCATTCGCACAAACCGCGGATCGCATAGCGAAATGTATCTATCCGTATGCAATGCAACAGTTTGCTCACAACCTCGGGCAGATAACACTCTCACCACGCTACAAGCACAGGTTGCCGAGCTCACCATGCAAGTAGCTGCATTATGGACCCAGACTACCAGCCGCCGATCTCGTGGCCACCGCTCACCAGATAAGCGCAGCCGCTCACTTTAGTCAACAAGAATCTGTTGGTATCACCGATGATATGGTTCCGAGGTGCGCAAGTGTAAACTGCCGTGTGAACAGGGAAACTCAGCTGGAAGTCAATGATGACAGCCATTGGCTCTCCAGACAGCAGCTTTCAACTCTTTTGTAACGGAACATAGCACAAAGTTACAGTATTTGGTAGACACGTGATGACTGCCACCTTTTCACAGCCAGTGGTTCCACAATAACAACGTATGGTCATGTCACATTAGTTTGGAACTTGGGCCTGCAGCGCAAATTTGAATGACAATTTGTCATAGCAGATGTGACGCGCCCCATAATTGGAGCAGATTTTTTATTATTTTATGGACTCCTGCCTGACTTCCATCACCGACGCCTTCTTGACCCTCCTACCAACCCAGCAAGCCAAGGTCGAGTGCGTTGTGTGGAAGACACAGCAGTACAAGTGGTTACTGGTGATTCTCCAGTTATAGAGCTCCTCAGACAGTTCCCTGAGCTCACATGCCAGACTCCCACACTAGCACCTGTGCAGCACTCGACAGTGCACTATATTTTGACTACACCTGGGCCACCACTACATGCCTGACCCCACCGCTGGAATTCTCATACATGGTAGCACAAGGAATATGCCGCCCATTGAGCAGTAGTTGTTCATCTCCTCAACATGTGGTACCAAAGAAGAATAACGGATGGCGTCCATGTGGCAACTACAAACAGCTCAATGCCAGAACCATTCCAGTCCCGCATATCAAAGATTTTACTTTCAGTGTCCACGGTAAGCAAATCTTTTCTACATTGGACTTAGTTCATGCATTTTACCAGATACCTGTGGTACCTGACAACATTGCTAAGACAGCTGTTTTCATGCCGTTCAGATTCTTTGAATTTATCTGAATGCCTTTTGGACTTCGTAATGCTGCCCAAACGTTTCAACGGTTCATGAATGAAGTGGCACGTGACTTAGACTTCTGTTATGTGTATATTGACAACGTTTAGGTCATGTCAAATTTAGAGGCAGAACACCTATCACACTTATGACAGCTCTTCACTCGTTTACGTGCATGTGGCCTGCTCATTTTGAAGTGCATTTTTGGAGCGGCTGAAGTACAGTTCCTAGGCTACACTATCAATGCTCAAGGCATACGGCCACCACGGGAGAAAGTAGACGCTATACTGAATTTTCCCCAGCCTATGACGCTTAAAGAATTACGTAGATTTCTTGGCATAACCAATTTTTACTGTCTATTCATTCACAATCGTGCCTTCCTAGCCTCACCACTAAATAAGTTCTTGCAAGGTTCACCAAAGCCGAAAGACAAACTCCAGTGGAACAGTGAGACGAGTTGGCATTTAACAAGCTAAGACTGCCATTGCAGAAGCTACATTGTTAGCACTCCCAGTTCTGCAGGTGCCTCTCACCCTGATGGTCAACGCATCTGCAACTGCAGTCGGTTCTGTATTGCAATAGCATATAGACAGGCACTGGCAGCCCTTAGCCTTTTCAGTAAAAAGCTATTGCCATCTCAACAGAATTGGTCCACCTATGTTTGCGAACTGTATGCTGCATACACTGCTATTTTGAAATTTCGTCACATGTTGGAAGGACAGCAGTTCACTCTCATCAAAGACCATAAGCCACTAACATATGCTTTCCGCCAGCATCCTGAGAAGGCATCGCCACATCAGCTGCGACACCTTGACTATATCGGACAGTTCACCACCAATATTGTCAACTTTGAAGGAGAACTAAATGTGCCAGCTGATGCACTCTCCAGGACTGAAGCAATCACTGAAGCAGTTGATTTTGAAGCTCTCGCCATAGCGCAACAATCTGATAGTGATCTCTGAGATTTGTTGGCGCAACCATCAGGCCTACAACTCCACCATATTACACTGCCACTGTCAACTGTGCTGCTGTATTGTGATGTCGCCACCAACAAACCGAGACCTTTTGTGACTATTGACTTTCACCAACAGGCAATTGCCTCTTTACATAACTTGTTGCACCCTGGAATATGAGTCACTACCAACGTGGTGAAGCGAGCTTTGGTCTGGCCACACATGGAGAAACATTACAAGCAATATGTGCGATAATGTGTGGCCTGTCAATGGAATAAATTTAGCTGGCACGTTAGGTTGCCTCTTGGCACATTTCTTCCTCCAAATCAGAGATTAGATCATGTCCACCTAGTCCTAGTAGGACCTCTCCCACCATCAGAAGGATATGCCTACTGCCTTACAGCCATCGATCATTTTACACGCTGGCCCGAAGTGTTCCCGATCGCCGACATCACTGCCGAAACTGCCGCGACTGCATTCTTCAGGGGATGGACCGCCCATTTTGGAGTGCAGTTATGAATCACAACAGACCAAGGAAGATAGTTTGAGTCGTATTTGTTCAAAGAGCTCTCTATCCTACTGGGTGCAAAGCGCATTAGAACTACAGCTTACCACCCATCAGCAAATGGGTTAATTGAATGCATGCACCGCCAACTGAAAGTGTTGCTTCATTGTCACGACTCACAGCGTGTGCGTCACTGAAAGAAGACCTGAATGCCATAACTGCAGAACTTGTTTATGGCCAGCCGATACAACTTTCCGGTGAGTTCTTTGCTGATGTGCCAGACAACGGCATTGACACTTCAGATTTTGTACAAAATCTGTGTACACAAATCCGGCAACTACACCCCGTTGCTCCAAGGGATCAGCAGACCCGTCGCCCGTTTGTGTTTGATGAGCTACGGGAATGCCAACATGTCTTCTTACGGCATGACACAGTATGCAAGCCGCTGCAGCCACCCTACGACGGACCTTATCGTGTCATCAGTAGGGAGGACAAGACAGTCAATGTCGATGTGACGGATACACCAACCACCATCTCCGTCGACAGGCTCAAACCAGCTTTCCGCACTCCCTACACTGGTACGGATGCATCTACACACACTACGGACATGACCAAAGCCCCAACCACTCCACTGCACATCACAGGTCAGCCTCAATGGATGTCTGAGGCTACCTCTAATGCTCCATCAGCAGCCTGTGCACGACCCATTGTAACCTGGTCCGGATGACTTGTCTGTTTCAACAGACAGTACCATTGACACTAAAGGGGGATTGGTGAAGTGCAGTGTTACGTGCAGTATAAAGCGGCGTGCGAGTGATTGCCATTTGTAATTATTATCTCTGGGGTAGTCTCTGACTTATGTTTCCTCATTTGTTTTTATGCTGTTCTGCTGTTTAATTTTCTAATAAAGGAGTTGTATGAGTTACAGTGTGTTTTTATGTTGCAATTAAGTAAATACAACTAGTCCCGCAACAAACTCTTTGGTAGCTTCAGTATATATCTCCATAGTGGATTACAAGGTTTTATGTAAAATTCTGAGGTTCACAAGCCCTGTAATTTATTCAATTTCTTAATTAGTGGCTTATTTGGATTATTACTGTTTGGTTCAGAAAAATAAGAGCAATAAAAGTATAACATTATGTCTGGGGTGAAACAAGCTTAATAGTTCAAAAATTGAAAATAATTCTGGGTGATTGGGAGTTTTAATTAATATTAAATTCTTGGTTAATTACTTTTCAGAGTATATAAACTGCTAATTGGAGAGGGCAAAATTAGAGCTATCCAATGAACTAAGTCTTTTTGTAAGTAAACAGTCATTGGTTTGTGGAATTTTTTTGATCACATTATATTGGAATGACTTCAATTACAAATTTTTCTCAAAGGAAAATGTTTTGTGGAAAACTAACTAATGCCAGCTGCACTCAAATAATCTGGTGTACTGTGAATTTTAATAAAGTACTGGCTAGCTAGGAATTTTGACTTTTTAAGTAAATGATCTATGTCTGCTACCAGCCTCATAATTTAAAAAAAAAACCTTTATTTTAAGGAGATGCTGAGTCGTGCCATAACATCTCCACTATATGGTGAGCAGCAACTATCCTTTTCATAACAGTGTTACATTCCATCCTGGATTTTCCATTGCTTGAGTTGTTAAGGTGTAGAATGGTAGCAAATGGAGTAAATCCACCTTGCAGTGTTTCAAGTGATATTGAAACCTGCTCGTTTTTTTAGATATGCAGATGATACTTTTGTTATTTGGTCTCATAGAATTTAGAATTCAAAGCGCTTTTTAGAACACCTGTATTCAATCCACCCAAACATTCGTTTCACTATGGATGTGCCCCCCAGGGGGCTTGCCACTCTTTGGCAGGTTCATGCTTGGCTACCATGGGGCCTCAGCCTTTGCAGAATTTTTTCCCTTCTACATCTACATGGATACTCTACAAATCACATTTAAGTGCCTGGCAGAGGGTTCATCAAACCACCTTCACAATTCTCTATTATTCCAATCTCGTATAGCGCGCGGAAAAAATGAACACCTATATCTTTCCGCACGAGCTCTGATTTCCCTTATTTTATCATGGTGGTTGTTCCTCCCTATGTAGGTCGGTGTCAACAAAATATTTTCGCATTCGGAGGAGAAAGTTGGTGATTGGAATTTCGTGAGAAGATTCCCTCGCAATGAAAAACGCCTTTCTTTTAACGATTTCCAGCCCAAATCCTGTATCATTTCTGTGACACTCTCTCCCATATTTCACGCTAATACAAAACTTGAACTTTTTCGATGTACTCCGTCAGTCCTATCTGTTAAGGATCCCACACCACGCAGCAGTATTCTAAAAGGGGACGGACAAAGGTAGTGTAGGCAGTCTCCTTAGTAGGTCTCTTACATTTTCTAAGTGTCCTGCCAATAAAGTGCAGTCTTTGGTTAGCGTTCCCCACAACATTTTCTATGGGTTCCTTCCAATTTAAGTTGTTCGTAATTGTAATACCTAGGTATTTAGTTGAATTTATGGCTTTTAGATGAGACTGATTTATTCTGTAACCGAAATATAATGAGTTCCTTTTAGCACTCATGTGGATGACCTCACACTTTTCGTTATTCAGGCCCAACTGCCACTTTTCGCACCATTCAGATATTTTTTCTAAATCATTTTGCTGTTTGTTTTGATCTTCTGATGACTTTATTAGTCGATAAATGACAGTGTCATCTGCAAACAACCGAAGATGGCTGCTCAGATTGTCTCCCAAATCGTTTATATAGATAAGGAACAGCAAAGGGCCTATAACACTACTTTGGGGAATGCCAGAAATCACTTGTTTTGCTGTTTACACCTTCCCTGGTGCATGTCTATCCTCTTGCTATTCTTTTTCCCCTCCCTTGGGGAACATGTCTTGGGTATTATCGGGAATGTTCTGCGTTCCATTGCTGACGTGCAAACAGTCTCACCTATGTTTTTCGCCCCCTTTTCCTTTCTTTGTTTCCCTTCTCCTCTTGTTCCTCCGCTTTGGCATTTGAGGATCCTCTTTTTTCTTCTTCTTTCTCCCTGTGTCCTACTGAAGGCTGACCCATGCGTTGGATGTGTAACAGGTGACTAGGTAACGCATAATTCCCAGCCCCAGTTCGATAGGTAGGGTTTGCATGACCACCTGATACAGGCCAGGCCCAGGGAGGGGTGATTACCTGAGCTGCAACCTTCACAAATTGCCACTTAGCCCTCTGTCAGGTGTTTGGGAGGTGTGATCTGAGGTGTGAACAATCGCCTAAGGTGGGTGCGCCCCCTTCTGAAGGTGCTCCCCTGTTGGAAGGAGCGTGCCGTCGGAGATGCTGGCAATTATGGGGTATTTTCTCGTGATAAGTCAATCATCTTTCCAATCGACATCTACAAAATGTAAACGGAATGAGGCTAATGATTCAAAGATCCTTCCCGCTGCACCACGGTTCCTCATGGTCTCACATACTGAAGACGGTCAGTCCTTCGTCACGGTAAAGCCGTTTATTATTCAGAAAGGTGTTGATTCAGTTGCTGGCCCTGTGAAATCCTGCTCTTATTATGGAATGGCCCTTTGCTTTTGGAGACTGCTACTGATTCTCAAGCACAACAATTGCTTGCTGCCTCCCTTCTCCACGGCTACCCTGTTTGTGTTGAGGCCCATAGAACTTTGAATTCTTCCCATGGTGTAATTTACACCAGGCACCAGTCTTACCTCTCTGATCAAGGTGTCATTGCCATGCATCGTGTAATGAAAAAGGTAGATTCCTCCTTAGTGCCTACCTGCACTCTTTTCCTCACCTTTGATAGAGTGGTGCTGCCATCCAAGATCAAAGCAGTCTATGAAATTATCACAGTCTGGCCGTACATTCCGAACCCAATGTTCTGCTACCAGTGTCAATCTCATGAAGACTTCCTGCGGCTCTCCAGGTGGACTATTTCACCAATGCTATCCTTACTGCTGCAGAACATTCTATTCCTTGCCCTTCCTCTTTACCATGTCGTGTCCCAGTCCCTTGGTGGACTGAAGCATGCCAGAAAGGTTTGAATAAGTCCACCAAAGACAAACGGTCTTCTCCTTCGCCAACTTGAAGATCCTGTTCGACAGTTTCGCCACGTTGTACCTTAGCCTGGCCAGCCTCTGTCTCGCTGGAGCGCACAACTAACCATTTATCGGCATTGGACTCCATGGACTGAGCGCACAAGCAAGCTGATGCTTCTGTGGACTCCATGGAGCAGGTTCCTCCTGCTTCTGTGTGTTGTAGTAGCGACTCTACACCAGCTGTCACTCGGCGGCTGCCAGGTTGACACACCTACATCTCTTCCTCCTCATGACTGTCCTCCAATGGAACGTTGCGGACTTTGGTCCCACAAAGAGGATTTATGGCTGCTGTTAGCATCACAGCATCCCCTTGTACTCTAGCTTCAGGAAATAAAATTGCGCCCTATGACTGCTTCGAGCTTTTACATTACTTACCAATTCGTTTTGACCTTCCCCCTGCAGTCGGCATTCCAACTCGTGGAGGTGTCCTGCTGCTCCTATGGGATGGCATTCTTATTCATCTCATGTCCCTGACTACCCGTCTTCAAGCTATTGCAGTTCACCTTTTTCTTCCTCGCCTGACTTTTTATGTTCCTCTGTCATTCGATGTCACCAGGGCAGACTTCCTTCAGCTTATTGGGCAGCTACCTCCCACATTTTTGCTACTCGGTGACTTTAATGCGCATCATCCCCTCTGGGGTTCTCCCAGGACCTGTCAGAGAGGTGCCCTCTTGGCTGACCTTAACCACCTTGACCAACTTAACCTCTTCTGCTTTAACACTGGAGCACCCACTTCCCTTTCCAACTTCTCGCACATCTGTTCCCATTTGGACCTACCTTTTTGCACTGCCCAGCTTCCCCATCTTCTTGAATGGTCCGTTCTTTCTGACACCTACTCGAGCGACCATTTCCCATGTGCTCTCCATTTGCTGACTCCTACCCCATCCACGTGCTCGCCCAAATGGCTTTGAAGAACGAGATTTCCCCGGTTGCGATGACCAGGTGGACTATTTCACCAATGCTATCCTTACTGCTGCAGAACATTCTATTCCTTGCCCTTCCTCTTTACCATGTCGTGTCCCAGTCCCTTGGTGGACTGAGGCATGCCATGATGCAATTTGTGCACAGAGACGTGCTCTCTGCATTTTTAACCGTCATTGTACAATGGAAAACTGCATTCATTATAAACAGATACGAGGGTTATTCCAAAAGTAAGGTCCGATTGATTGCCAAATTGAAACCACAGTGAACATCAGAAATGTTTTACTTGTAACAATTAGCTACACCTTTCAGCTACTTCTCTACGTAGTTGCCGTTCTGACTTAGACTTTTGTCATAGCGTTGTACCAACTTTTCAATAGCCTCATCATAGAAGGCAGCCGCCAGTGCTTTCCGCCAATTCTCCACGCTGGCCTACACCTCGTTGTCTGTGTCAAAATGTTGTCTTCAAAGACAGCAGTTCATGTGACCAGAGATGAAACTCAGGGGGAGACAATTGCGGACTGTATTGTGGGTAATCTAACATTTCCATTTGAAAACGATGCAGGAGCATCTTCATTGCCCCTGCAGAATGCGGCTGAGAATTGTCGTGAAGACGAAACAGCACGACAGTTATGTAATGTTGGGTGCATAGCTTCAGGCGAAATTTCTCACCAGGCCCTCGTACTTGGCGGCAGACACTATTTTCTAGACATCTTTACGCACTCACTGCGAGCTCAGAAATGAGAAGAGCGACGTGATGCTAACTGGGGTTATACTAGAGACACTACCCAACACATCTGTGCAAAGCTTTATCGGATTTTCATAGTCGTTTCCATTTCGCGACCGATCGGACCTTACTTTTGGAATAACCCTCGTACATGCAAAGTGTTGTCGCATTCTTTGGGATAGCTAATGAGCTAGCTGGATTTCATTCTCTAGTTATTTTAACAGCTCCACCCCTTCCTTTGTCGTGTGGACCAACCTCCGACGGCTCTCTGGGACCAAGATCCACTCCCCCATTTCCAGCCTCACAGTGGCAGACGATGTTATCGTGGACCCTGTTGCTATCTCCAAAACCTTGAGCCACCATTTTGCAGAAATTTCAAGCTCTTCCCACTATCACCCTGCCTTCCTCCATCGGAAACGAGTGGAGGAGTCTCAGTCGATACCCTTCTCTTCTCCAAATCGTGAGTGCTACAATGCCACTTTTACTATGAGGGAGCTCAGTCATGCTCTCAGTTCATCCCAATCCTCTGCCCCAGGGTCGGACGTGATCAACATTCAGATGTTGCAGCATCTTTCTCTTGTGGACAAGCACTTTCTGCTTAACATGTACCACTGCATCTGGGCAGAGGGCACATTGCCCGGACACTGGCATGAAGCCACCATCATACCCATACCTGAGCCCAGTAAGGACAAAAACCTTCCTTCTAGCTACCACCCCATCTCTCTTACCAGCTGCATAAGCAAGGTGATGGGATGTATGATTCATGCCCATCTGGTATGGTGGCTTAAGTGTCGTATTTACTGACGAATGCGCAGTATGGATTTTGAGCACATCGTTCTGCAGTTGACCATCTAATTACTTTGTCCACTCATGTCATGAATGGTTTTCTGCGGAAAGCCCAGGCTGTGGCCGTGTTTTTCTATTTGGAGAAGGCCTACGACACCTGCTGGAGAACTGGTATTTTCTGTGTTCTTTACTTGTGGGGCTTCTGTGGTCACCTGCCCTGTTTCCTTCAGGCATTTTTACCAGATCAAGTTCTCAAGGTGCATGTGGGTTCTGCCTTGTCGGACACCTTTATCCAGGAAAATGGTGTGCCTCACGGTTCTGTCCTGAGTGTCATCCTCTTTGCTATCACTGTTAACCCTATAATGGCCTGTCTCCCACCAGCATCTCCAGCCCCCTTTTGTTGATGATTTTGTCATCTATTGCAGTTCTCCATGGACCTGTCTGTCTTAAGTGGTGTCTTGATCGTCTTTACTCCTGGAGCATCGACAATGGCTTTCACTTTTCCAGTGATAAAACTGTCCGGAGAGCGGGGTGGCCAGGGTGCTGGACCATTCCTTCCAGTCCACTGATCCGGACATTACTCCCCTCTCCAGGCATTACACCCCTTGACTTTTTTTTCTGGGGCTATATTAAGGACAGAGTCTTCATCACACCAGTTGCTGACGTCAGTGAACTGAAGGCTAGGATACAGGCTGCTGTGAGTACTATGACAGAACACATGTTACGAAACACCTGGCAGGAACTGGAATACTGCCTCGACATTCTCCGAGCTACCAAGGGAGCACACGTTAAGGTTTACTAATGTAAGTGGTCTTAAAAAAACTAGTAACACTAACCTATGTAACGGCATCAAATGTAAATAATTATGTCAAACGGTTATTCTGTAATAAATTGTTTTAATCAGGGCAAGACGTTGTGCTCACCATGTATTTTAACATGTCATTTTCAGCTAAAAATCAGAAAATCAAATGTAGTAGGCTTAACAGAAAAAATCGCTCATTGACAACAGGTATAAAGAAGTCATGCTCAAAAACGAAGATTATATGAGATCTCCAAGTCGTCCATAGTATCCAATGAATTCCTTGCATACTTCAAGAATTATAAAATGATACTTAAAAAATTGATCAAAGAAGCTAAAGTAATGGCAAATGACTGCTATATGAATAACTCCAATAACAAAATGAAAGCAGTATGGAGTATAGTGAAACAGCAAACTGACGATGTTTCTCCTCAAAATTCCAATAATAAATTGAATTGTAACAGAAAAGAAATTAATGATGCTAAAGAAATAGCAAATGTGTTCAATAATAATATGAGAAAGGAAAGTTGCTACTCACCATATAGCGGAGATGCTGAGTTGCGATAGGCACAACAAAAAGATTCACACAATTGTAGCTTTCAGCCATAATTGTGTGAATCTTTTTTGTTGTGCGTATCGTGACTCAGCATGTCCGCTATATGGTGAGTAGCAACTTTCCTTCTCTGGTATTTTTACATTCCATCCTGGATTTTCCATTGTTTGAAATGTGTTCAATACTTATTTTAGCAATATAAGTGAGCAATTAATAGCTGAAATCAAACCTTGCAATACAAACTGCCCAGTATCATCTGTAAACACACTATGTGATCAAAAGTATCCGAACACCTGGCTGAAAATGACTTAAAAGTTCGTGGCATCCTCTACTGGTAATGCTGGAATTCAATATGGTGTTGGCCCACCCTTAGTCTTGATGACAGCTTCCACTCTTGTAGGCATATGGTTCAATCAGGTGCTGAAAGGATTCTTGGGGAATGGTAGCCCATTCTTCATAATGGCAGCCCATTCTTCATAGAGTGCGGCACTGAGGAGAGGTATCAATGTCGGTTGGTGAGCCCTGGCACAAAGTTAGCATTCCTAAACATCCCAAAGGTGTTTTATAGGATTCAGGTCAGGACTCTATGCAAGCCAGTCCATTACAGGGATGTTACTGTCGTGTAACCACTCCGCCACAGGCTGTGCATTATGAACAGGTGCTTGATTGTGTTGAAAGGTGCAATCACCATCCCTGAATTGCTCTTCAGCAGAGGGAAGCAAGAACTATCTTAAAACATCAATGTAGGCCTGTGCTGTGGTAGTGCCACGCAAAACAACAAGGGGTGCAAGCCCCATCCATGAGAAACACGACCACACCATAACACCATTGCCTCCAAATTTTACTGCTGGCACTATGCACGCTGGCAGATGACATTCACCAGGCATTCACCATACCCACATCCTGCCGTCAGATTGCCACATTGTGTACTGTGATTCATCACCCCCACAATGTTTTTTCCAGTTCAATTTTCCAATGTTTACACTCCTTACACCAAGTGAGCCATCATTTGGCATTTACCGGCGTGATGTGTGGCTTATGAGCAGCTGCTTGATGATGAAACTCAAGTCTTCTCCCCACCTGCCTAACTGTCATAGTGCATGCAGTGGATCCTGATGCAGTTTGGGATTCCTGTGTGATGGTCTGCCTATTGCACATAGAACCCTCTTCAACTTTTGGCGGTCTCTGTCAGTCAACAGATGAGGTCAGCCTGTACGGTTTTGCGCTCTGTGTGTCCCTTCATGTTTCCACTTCACTATCACGTTGGAAACAGTGGACCTAGGGATGTTTAGGAGTGTGGAAATCTCACATATAGACATACGACACAAGTGATATCCAATCACCAGACCACTTTTGAAGTCCGTGAGTTCCGTGGAGTGCCCCATTCTGCTCTCTCATGATGTCTAATAACTACTGAGGTTGCTGATATGAGTGCCTGGCAGTAGGTGGCAGCACAATACACCTAATAAGAAAAACATATGCTTTTTGGTGTGTCTGGATACTTTTGATCACATAGTGTACCAACATAAATCCTACTTCACTGTTTCTCTTTCCAACGACCCAGAAAGAAGTCCCGTTACTTATCAGAACTTTAAAAGTGAATCATTCCACTGGAATAGATGGCATCCCACACAGCATTATTAAAAAATGTGGAGACCTCATTATTGAACCATTAGCTCACCATTATTATTATTATTATTATTATTATTTGCTTTTATGGCCTCATTGGACCACTTTAGTCAATCAATTCCTGATCCTCTTTTCGAGTAATTTCGTTCTTTCTTATTTGCCCCAGTATTTATTCATTTGTTCCGATCTTTCCTCATCTCTAAATACCCTTTTCATTGAGCGTTGTTTGTCTACTTTTGGTTTAAAGCTTATTTTCTTGTCTTTCAGTTTCTTGAGATTTCCTGTCTTGTTTTGCAGATCGTCCAAAGTTATACCTAGTTCTCCCATATGCTCTTTAATTTCCTTGATCCATCCTACTTGTTGCCTCAGATTCCACAGTTTCTGCATAATTTTTCTTGCTAAAATGGTTTCTGGTGTTCTCATTATGTGGCTAAAGAGAGAAATCATCTTTTTATGTATATTATCTGTGATGGGCTCCTGTTCCCTGTAGACTGCTGGATTCGCCACTATCTGCCATTGTCCTTCCTTCTGGTATTTTTTATTTATGCGTGTTCTAGCTCTTCTTCTCTCTACTTTTAGTATTTTTTGACTCTGTTTCTCTGAGTGACTTTAAAAAGAGTCTCGCTTGTGTATGTTACCTCTGGCTGAACCACCGTCTTGTAGTGTTTTAATTTCGTTTGAATTGATAGACATTTCTTATTGTATGTAGACCATGTTAGTTTTTGAGCTGATATCATTGTATTGGGCTTTCTTGCCATGCAAGTTTCTCATCCAAGTTGTGTGTTATAATCCCTCCAAGACATTTAAATTGCTTCACTGTTTTAATTTTTCTGTTGTCAACTGTTACATGGTATATTACTAGCAGGTCTGCTACCATCTTCTTGGTCTTTTCAAAAGCTATTTGGAGTCCTACTTTTTGCACTATATTTTGCAGACTCATTACTTGATTTCTAGCTTCTTGTACATTATTAGCTAGTAATGCCAAGTCATCTGTGAATCCCAAACAATTTAGGTTTATATCATCATTCTTGGTTCCAATTGTTATGTTTTTAGGATTCTCTTTGTACTATTCTCTCGTCAAGTATTCAAGCACACAGTGGCAGAGCAGTGGTGATAGACCATCTCCTTGTCTTAATCCTGTTTTAATTGTAAATGGCTCACATAGTTCTCCTCTGAATTTTATGTTGGACTTGGTGTTTGTAAGGGTTAACTTTATCATTTTTATTAATTTGGGATGAAGTCCAAAATTTCTTAATATGTCCAACATAGAAGATCTGTGGATGCAATCATAAACTTTTTTGAAGTCTACAAAGGTTATGACTAGTTGCTTCTGTCTCCTTTTAGGCATCCATTATTAATTTTAATGTGATGGTCTGTTGTGGGCAGCTTATCCAGGGTCTAAATCCTCCTTGATATTCTCCTTGTTCCTTTTCCAGTTGATCTGTACAGCGATTGTAGAGAATTCTTGGCAATATTTTATTTGCACAATCCAATAGGGAAATCCCTCTATAGTTCTCCAGATTTGACTTTTCTCCTTTTTTGAGTAATGGGGTGTATGAGAGCTGTAGTCCAATGACCTGGTAGCTCTTCTCCCATCCAGATTTTAACTTTACATTGATGTAATGATATCTTCATGGGTTCTGATGCATATTTCCAGAGTTCTGCAAATGTTTGATCTTCTCCACTTGCTTAGGTGCTGTAACTTACCAAACGAGAAAGCACTCGTAGGTAGACACAATAAAAAACACACAAACAGACACACAAATTTCAAGCTTTCGCAACCCAAGGTTGCTTCATCAGGAAAGAGGGAAGGAGAGGGAAAGACGAAAGAATGTGGAGTTTTAAGGGAGACGGTAAGGATTCATTCCAATCCCAGGAGCAGAAAGACTTACCTTAGGAGGAAAAAAGGACAGGTATACACTCGCGCATGCGCACACACACATATCCATCCGCACATATACAGACACAGGCAGACATATGTAAATGCAAAGAGGTTGGGCAGAGATGTCAGTCAAGGCGGAAGTACAGAGGCAAAGATGTTGTTGAATGACTGGTGATGTACGAGGGGCGGCAACTTGAAATTAGCGGAGGTTGAGGCCTGGTGGGTAACGGGAAGAGAGAATATATTGAAGGGCAAGTTCCCATCTCCGGAGTTCTGATAGGTTGGTGTCAGTGGGAAGTATCCGGATGGTGTAACACTGTGCCAAGATGTGCTGGCCGTGCACCAAGGCATGTTTAGCCACAGGGTGATCCTCATTACCAACAAACACTGTCTGCCTGTGTCCATTCATGTGAATGGACAGTTTATTGCTGGTCATTCCCACATAGAAGGCTTCACAGTGTAGGCATGTCAGTTGGTAAATCACGTGGGTGCTTTCACAAGTGGCTCTGCCTTTGATCGTGTACACCTTCCGGGTTACAGGACTAGAGTAGGTGGTGGTGGGAGGGTGCATGGGACAGGTTTTACACCGGGGATGGTTACAAGGGTAGGAGCCAGAGGGTAGGGAAGGTGGTTAGGGGATTTCATAGGGATGAGGCAAGAGGTTACGAAGGTTAGGTGGATGGTGGAAAGACACTCTTAGTGGGGTGGGGAGGATTTCATGAAGGATGGATCTCATTTCAGGGCAGGATTTGAGGAAGCTGTATCCCTGCTGGAGAGCCACTTTCAGAGTCTGATCCCGTCCCGGAAAGTATCCTGTCACAAGTGGGGTGCTTTTGGGGTTCTTCTGTGGGAGTTTCTGGGTTTGAGGGGATGAGGAAGGGTGGCAGCTGGCTCATTGCGTTTTTGCCATTGTCAGCAATAATGGAAACTAATTTTTGTGCCATTTTGACTGAATCCATCTTGGCTCATTGCATTTTTGCCATTGTCAACAATAATGGATACTAATTTTTGTGCCATTTTGACTGAATATTAAAATTAAAATTTTGAAAAATAGGAAACTGAAATATATTATTATTTTTGGAAATTTGAACATATGATTTACGTGTCGTCAAGCGTTAATTGTCTACTTTTATGACGCACGAGATATTGTGACACAATAACTTCAAACTTTTCTCTTGCTAATCATTATGTAAAATTTCTGAAAAATTCACTACAATACATATAAGAAGGGAAGGAAAGGGAAGTGTAATTACTAGCAGGAGATCCTACCAAGCATAACTAAGCAAGCGGTTACGTAGCAGTCCTACCTTTGCTGCGATGAAACAAACAGCGTATTTCCAAAATTTTCTGTAAATTCTGGTTTCCATTTTAAATTGGTTACTTTATCCACAAAAATGTTTGGTTCTTGTTATTTTGCTCCCAGTTGTGATGTTGCACATGAACATTTAAAAAGAATTAGTACATGCAAAAAATTTCAACAGTGTCATATGTAATTTTGAATAACTTACTTTATAGACAACTGGTTTGATGGCTTTCTCAATGTCATGTTGCCAGTTGTGCAAAAATATAAATTATTATTATTATTATTATTATTATTGGAATGAATCACAGTAACATCAAATTTGATTTTAGAAAATTTCAAAGCGAATTAATTTTCTGTCAGTCTTAAGTTACAAATCTTGTAAATTGTAAGTCAGTAGTAGTGTGAACTTATGTCGATTTTGCTTTCTTTACATCGTTGAGGTTTATGGAATTTAGTTATATGCTTCTTCTTCCGCCATAAGTGCTTCTCATTTTTTACTGTGAATACAATACAGATTTTTATCAGACTTCCTCTTCAGATGCAGGCAGCTACAGTGACATTACGTTAGCATAATGCGTGGAAGAAAAAACTTTCGTGATTTTGCACCAAAAAGAACTCTCACACTTCATATTTCCATAAAAATTATTATTCAGACAACACAAAGTACACTACACACTTCTCACAAAAATTACATCTTCTCCCTACAAGAACTAAAGACAGTCTATGTAATAATTGACAAAGAAACATGAACAAAGTTTTTATCATTTGTCATTCGCCTTAGCAAAATACATCTTTTCCAACGCTTACAGAGGTCACGCTAGTGTTTGTTGTCATTGCTTTTTAGCTTTGTCGTAGCTTGTTGGGGCTTCTCCTTATGTACCTATACAGTAGTTCCTGAGCTCACTCAAAGCTTTGCAGACTTCCTGAATTGTCAATTGGTTTATATTTTCTGGTGGTGTTTTTATTGGAGTTACTGTGTTTATTTCAAGAAGCTCAGGATGATCCTTGCAATTTAGCAATTTGTTAAATGTTTCTGCTAAAATTTCTGAATTTCTTTTATCATTATGGGCCATCTTATTGTTTTTATCTTTTAGCATTAGTGTTGGGGGATCATATCTTTGGAGTTGTCTGCTAAATGTTTTGTAGTAATCTTGTGAGTTTGTTTTCTTACTATTTGTTTCTATCATAGAAAGTATATCTTTTTGATATTGATGTTCAACCCTCAATAATGTTTTTTGAATTGTCTTTCTTTGTTTTGTGTGTTCTAAGTAAGATTCTTCTGGGTTGTCTGCCCCCCCCCCCCCCCCCCCCCTCCCTCCCTCAGATCCCTTAACCAGGCGTGGTGTGTATCTTCCCCTGTTTTATCACGAATATTCATTCTTCCACCACTGGTGTTTTTTCCTAGGATTTATTGGGGCTGCTTGTTCAGCTATTTGTTTCAATAGGGGAATTATTTCATCCAGATCATTTGTTATTTTTATATTCCTATTTTGTTCATCATATTTATCTTTAGTTATCAATTTATGAAGGTCATAGGTTCGTTTCTTTTTTGGGTAGGATTTTTTTCTTTCTCAATAGGGTGAATTTAATTTTTATTTTTATCAAGTAATGATCTGATCCGGTGTCAGTGCCTCTCAGGACTTTCACATTTGTAGATTTCCTTGTGGTAGTTCTTATCCATGCAGAGATGATCCTACTGCCATTCTCCTTTTGCACAGCCTGGGTGTTTCTAGGTTTTGAGTTTATTTGGTCTTCAGAATGAGATCAGTTTTAATCTGCCAGGAAGTTTATTTGGTCTTCTCATGAAATATGTTGATTTTGAGATCATGTCATGGTTTCTACAGAATTCTACCAATCTCATGCCAATCTGGTTTGTTCTTCGTTGTGCTGCCCATTTCCCTATTACATCTCTGTATCTCATTTTCCCTGCTTAATTTGGCATTAAAGTCTCTAGTTAAATTAATAACTCCAATTAAATTAATAGCTCACCTTTATAATATTTCCTTTCAAACCAGAATTTTCCCATCATGCCTAAAAAGAGCTAAGCTCAAACCACTATTCAAAAAAGTTAAAAGGATGAAGTGGCTAACTACAGGCCCATTGCTCTACTATCTGTATTCTCAAAAATCATAGAAAAAATTGTTCAAAGAAGAGTAGTAGATTTTCTGGAAGACCAAAAAATTATATCCACGTCACAACCTGGTTTCAGGAAAGGCCAATCAATTAATACAGCAATTTTTGAACTATTAAGTGAAGTACTTCAGGAACTAGATAATGGCAAAAATGTCATTGGAATATGTGTAGATGTAATGCTTTTGATATCATAGATGACACACAACTATTATGTAAGCTTGACAACATGGGGATTAGGAACATCTGACAACTGGATAAAGTCATACCTAAGCGACTGAAAACAAGTGGTTGAAGTGCAACATCAAAATTTCTCAAACTCACTCAACATTATTCAAACTATGAAACCATTAAATATGGAGTGCCACAAGGTTCAGTTCCGGGACCTCTCATATTTCTGTTATATGTGAATGACCTAAACAGATTCTGCAAGATCATCAGCCAGTTTGCTGACAATACAAGTGTGCTAGGTAGTGGGAAAGAAATAGAAATGCTTCAGAAGTCTACAACAGACACATTGCACAATATTGAAAACTGGTTCACTCACAACAAATTGGTGTTAAATGTAAGAAAGACAGTGGCACTAAATTTCTATAATGTGAAAAAGGTGAGCAAACTGTTCAGATTCAGATATCTGACAAATACTGTCAGAATGTAGACAACATTAAGTTCTTGGGTGTATGGCTCCAAGATAAATGGGGGATGCATATTGAAAAAGTCTATAAGAAATTAAGTACTACATGCTACTTAATGAGAATATTAGTGGGATGCTGCAACAAGATTCTCTGAAAACTGTGTGTGATGCCTATCAATAGCCCTACTCACAAGTGAAATATGGAATATTTTCTGGGGTAACTCTTTTCTTAGCCAAAAGCTCTTTAGGCTATAAAAAAGAATTATAAAAACTATGGAAGGTGTAAAATGGAACAAAACCTGTAGATCACTCTTTAAAAAGCTATGTATGTATATGAGATAACCGTGTTTGTGAAAAAATATTCAATGGAAAATTCCACTCTCTTCCAGAAAAATGAAAATATCCACTCCTATAACACCAGGCAAAAAGGAAACTTTCATTTAGAGTCCACCAACCCCACCATGAATAAAATAGGAACCCTGTATTATGGGAAAGTTATTTATAATAAACTTCCCCCACAAATTAAATCAGTAAATGACTTGGCAAATTTCAAGTCAATTGCTAAGGCATATTTGACTCATCACTACTTCTATGGCCTCCATGAGTTCCTTCAGGCAGTTCACTAACGATCTCTGTTTTTGCCTTAGTGTTGTATCACATAAATGTTACTAGAACTGTAATGATTTAACGTGTAAATGTTGCTGTAATACAAATTTAATGTGCCAATACAGTTCATGCTTTTTTTTTGCTTTAAAATATCTATTCTTTATTTTTGTACAATATTTGCGCTCTATGTTGTAACTCAGTGCTCATTTAATGTAGAAATAATGAAAATAATGCAAATTTAAGATTATATTTTGGTATAAATTGACTTGTCCTACATCAGAATGTACTATTTTTCTACTATATGATTACCAGGTCCAATAAAACTCTATTCCACTCTACTCTACTAAAATAACAAAAAGCAAAAAAATGAGGAAAGGCAACCAGCCATCTATAGGTGCTTGATGGGAGTCACAGAGATACATGAACAAATCAAAAATTTCACTAGCTTTCAAGCCTTCACTTTTTAGGAATCTGTCTGTCTGCTGTCCACCAGTCCTGCAGGCAAGTAGTTGCCTTTCCTCATTAGTGTTTCAGTTCTGCTCTCTATGTTATGATAATATAACATCATGTTCGCAACTTATAATACAACACACTGTAGTTAATAACATATATAAAAGTTACATTCGAACTGCGTTAGAATTCCAAGATATGAAACTGCAGCATATTTCAAATTTACATCTTTGTGCGTCTGATCTAAGGTGTAAAAATAATTTTTTCCAATTCTTGAAACATCATCAATCTTTTGTGAGTGTTTACAAAGAGATAGAGGGGCTGGCCAGTACTTACCTCAGCTCAGTACAGCCGATAGTTACACAAAACAGTACAGAAAATTTACATTCCTAGCTTTCGGAACTTTGTTCCTTCATCAGGGAGGAGAGATGGGAAAAAAGGGAAGAAGGGAAAGTGGGTTCAGTTACTCTCAGCCCAGGTTATGAAGCAACAGGGAAAGGTAAACAGGGAGGGTAGCAAGGATGGAGGCATGGTTGTCAGAGGGAAATCAAAGATATTCTACTGTTAAGTACTGTGCCAGCTTCAAACCAAAGAGGATGCATACAGAATTAAAGAGGTATATATTATTAAGATAAACACAACTATGTAGGATGAAAAGATGCATGAATGGCTAAAGAGGAGAGGGAAAAAGGAGAAGACTGAAGAGTAAGGTTGGTTAATGTAGGTTCAATCCAGGGGGATAGCGGGATGAAAGGGTGTAAAGGGGGGCTACGGATATGTTTGATACCGTTGGCCTGACAGAAGTCGTGGAAGGATCACGCCATGGATTGGGGACCATTATTGGAGGCCAACGTGTGTGGCAGGCACTCAATGCCGAGAACCTGGGCCAGGGCTGTGAGTGTAGCCTCCGTGGTGGTGGATGCCATGTGGATAACATATGTGTATTTGGAGTAGGCATCAACGATGAGTAACCACATGGACCCCAAAAACGGACCCACAAAATTGATATGGATGCGATCCCAGGGCCGGCGAGGCACAGGCCAGGGTGCAAACGACTGAGGGGGCCTTGCCTGGTGATGCGCACAGGCAGTCCACCCACAGACCAAGTGCTCAATATTGCCATCGATGCCGGGCCAATACACGTGCCAGCGAGCCAAAACTTTCATACATGACATACCCCAGTGCGCACGGTGTAACAAACTGAGCACCCGAAGCCGCAATTCTGGAGGGATGACCACCCGATGGGCATCCGGCTCCGTGGCCAACACAAAGACATCATCGACCACGGAGAGCCTGTGGGACAGGTGGCGCCAGGTGCTGAAATTGGACTGCATCTGACGAGTAACATAGGAGGGCCATCCATGGACCACTTAGTGGAGAATCTACCGCAAGACAGGGTCGCAGTGGATAGCCACAGCAATGTGAGCAACCATAAGAGGCAGTCCGTCCAGTGCATCATGGCGGGCAGAATCAATGTGAAAGCAGAAGACCTCCTGTTGGTCAAAGGCAGGATCGGGGCCTGCTGGGAGATGTGACAAGGTGTCTGCGTTAGCTTTGTGGGCGGTGGACTTATACCGGATGGTGTTAGCGTAATTATGTAAAAACAATGCCCAGTGCTGGAGACGTTGAGCCATTCGCTCTGGAACGTGAGAATGGGGTCCGAAAAGTGTAACCAAGGGTTTATGGTCCGTCAGGAGGGTGAACTTTGCCCCAAAGAGATAGGTGTGATATTTTTGGATGGCAATCACAATCGCCAGGGCTTCCTTTTCAATCTGGGAGTAGTTCCGTTATGCTGGGGTCAACGTCTTAGAAGCATAAGCGATGGGCTGTTTGGAGCCATCGGCATCCTGGTGTGCAAGGACGGCCCCAATGCCATATGCCGACGAATCAGCCGCCACAACCAAAGGACGGTCCGGAGAGAAGGGAGTAAGGGAAGGGGCGGACTTCACCGTCGCCTTTAAATGGAGAAAAGTCTGGTCACAGGCAGGAGTCCAATCAAAAGGTACCCCTTTGCGACACAAGTGATTGAGGGATTGAGCAACAGTGGCAGCCTGGTGCAAGAACTTTAAGTTATTACTTAAAGTAACCTTGCCCAAAAACACCTGGAGTTCAGATAAGTCCTTGGGATGAGGAAGGGCCTCAATGGCCGCGACATTATGACCTGGAGGACGAATGCCATCTTTGCTAATCCAGTGGCCTAAGTTTTCCACTTCCAGTTGAAAAAAAACAAGACTTGTCCAGCCGACAACGTAAACCAGCAGATTGCAGAGCGTGAAATAAGGCACTGAGGTTTTGCAAATGTTCCTGGTGGGAATGCCCAGTGACCAAGATGACATCCGGATAATTAACACAGGCGAGGATAGGCTGTGCAAGCTGCTCCAGGATTCGCTGGAAAATGAGCGGCGCCGAAGAGACACCAAAGGGAAGGCGCTTGTACTTATACAATCCAAAAGGGGTGTTGATAACCATGATGTTCTGAGATTCGGCATCCAAGGGCAACTGGTGGTATGCCTCAGCCAGGTTGATCTTTGAAAAATACTCTCCCCCGGCAAGCTTGGCGAGAAGGTCTTCCTGTCGGGGAATGGGGTAAGTGTCAATGAGGGACTGAGCATTGACTGTAGCGCTGAAGTCTCCACACAGCCGAAGGGACCCATTGGGTTTCCTTATGACCACCAGTGGTGTCGCCAAGGGCTGTAAGTTACAGACTCCAGAACACCAGCGGCCTGGAACCGATCAAGTTCCTGCTTGACAGCCAGCCGTAAGGCCACCGGAAGGGGCCGGACCCGGAAAAAGCGAGGTTGTGCATCTGGCCGTAGGGTGATGTGCACCTGAAAGCCAGAAGCACATCCGAGATCCGTTGCAAACAATGATGCAAAAGTGGAGCACAGATCGTCCAAGTCCTGAAAAGGAACAGCCATGGAAATGACCTGAAACGCATCCAGGCCAAAAATATACAAAGCCGGGTGGTGGTCGACGACAAAGAGGGTAAGGAGCTGTGGAACACGCTTGTCTGTCACCTGGATGATGAACTGTCCATGAATGGGAATGGAACCATCTCCGTAGGCGACCAAACGGGCAAGAGGGAGGTGACAACTCAGGAGAGCCCAGCCGGGTATAAATCGCCATATTAATCAGGCAGATGAAGGCCCCAGTGTCGACCTGAAAACTGACATCCTCAGTGAAAAGGCGGAGCGTGAGGAAAAGCTTCCGCGCTGACAGGTCATCCTGTGGGACAACCGATTGCGAAGCATGGACTGTATCTTGAGGCCAAAGAGGGGCAGAACTGGAGTGAATCGAGCGACTACGGCAAACCGATCGGATGTGGTCCTCCTTGTTACACAGCGTGCACGTTTCCCAGCGGTGGGGACAATCAGCCCGCGAATGTGCAGCAAAGCACTGTGGGCAAGATGGAAGTGGGCAGTGCGACCGGCGATGAGGGGCGACCGAAGGCACCGATGCCATAGAGACGTCGGACATTGAGGAGTCTGTCGGCTGGGCCACGTCGACGTTGCGAGGGCAGAAAGCACCGTGACGCCATGATCACTGCCACGTGCGGTCGCACCATAAGACACTCGTTAGCCGCTTGAGCAATTTCAAAGGAGTGGGCAATGCAGAGAATCTCTTCCAAGGAGGGGTTGTCGAGTTTCAATGCCGCAGTATGAGCCTCAGGATTGGGAGCCAGCTGAACCACTACATCCCGGATCAGGGAGTCCGCATACAAAACCTTACACTGCTGATTGGTGTACGTAAAATCACATCGACGGCTGACGCCCTGCAAGTCCGTGACCGAGGAACAATACGATTGACCAGGCTGTTTATGGTACTGGTGGAACTCCAGCCAAGAGGCAACCACATGGTAGTGTTGGGAATAATAGTTTGTCAGCAAATGGCATATCTCCTGGAAAGAGAGAGCCACAGGATCGGACAATGGTGCCAACTTGTGGAGAAGAAAGAACGTGTCTGGGTAGGCCCAAGACAAAAACAATGACCACTGCAAGGAGTCGTCTGTGACTTGAAAACCTGTGAAATGAAATGTTGTTTCAGCCGATGTAAGTAGGTTTCCCAGTCCTCTTCAGTGTCATTAAATGGTGGAAACGACAGCGGACGTGGGAAAGCATTGGACACCCGAGGACTCGGAAGCTGTTGAAGTAACACGTCCCGGGCATCGACTTTGTGCATTAGCAACTGCAGCGACTTTTGTAAGATGTCTGACTGGAGCTGCTGCTGCTGCATGAGCTGCAGCTGTTGCTCCAGAAGACAGACCAACTTTGCCTCCATGCTAGCAAGTACCACCATTTACCTCATCGCCAATGATGCTGTAATCTGTTGTGACCGTGACCGTAATGGTTGCGGGGTGGCCGAGAAAGTGCGGTGGGACCAAACGGGGAGTGGCCCACGAACAAACAAACTAATGGAAAGGACAGACACGAAACAATGACAGACAATGGAGAGAGACCTTACAATGACAACACGCAAGAAGCAACGGAGTGACAGAGACAACCATACGAATCCAAGATGTCCACTAGTAATGAAAACAAAGAATGATAAACACGCTGTCTGTTGTTTAGGCGATTTGTGAAGACTCACACAATGATTAGACTCGCTGGCTAAGCGAGAGGCAGGTGCTTAAATACTCTGTCAGGGGCGCCGTTATTGGCCGCTGGAACCACGTGTTCCATGGTGGCGCCCTCACACTAAATGCGGGCCAGGACGCTTGCGCCACCACAGCTTATGGCGCGATGGCGCCGAGACCTCTAGGGGCCTTAGACGTCCATGATGTGTGGCGGGGATTCAAATTCCATGGCGCGCAGTGCCAGATACTTCACAAAACCAAAAATTTATTCTGCAAGGAGAAAAGATAAATTATTTGAGGATGGTCACACAGAAGTGGGTTTTACTTGGAACACAGGATAAGAAGAATCCACCTTATATGAGGAAGAGAAGAGACGAGATCAAAAAAAAGTTTTTAGGGAGAAAATAGAAAGTCAAAGATTGTACATTATTAAGCACTTCACCAGCTAGGAAGGGGAAAGGAATAGCAACTGTGGGGGAATTGATAAAAATCAAGATAAAAAAAATTCTGACACCAGTGCAGAAAGGAGAAAAGTGGGTTGATGTTAGACTGACATAGGTTAAATCTCTTAGTGTGGTGAAATTATATTTTATGTTGGAGAGTAAGTTCTTATCTTTGAAGTTGAGGCAGACTGCTTCTGGATGGGAGAAAGCAATTGGCCTTTGTGGTATAGCAAGCACTTAGATCTGAAACTTCCTGGCAGATTAAAACCGTGTGCCGGACCGAGACTCGAACTCGGGACCTTTGCCTTTCGCGGGCAAGCACTCTACCGACTGAGCTACCCAAGCACGACTCACGCCACGTCCTCACAGCTTTAATTCCGCCAGTACCTCGTCTCCTACCTTCCAAAATTCACAGAAGCTCTCCTGCAAACCTTGCAGAACAAGCACTCCTGGAAGAAAGTATATTGTGGATACATGGCTTTGCCACAGCCTAGAGGATGTTTCTAGAATGAAATTTTCACTCTACAGTGGATTGTGCGCTGATATGAAACTTCCTGGCAGATTAAAACTGTGTGCCGGACCGAGACTCGAACTCGGGACATTAAATGCTTAACTCTTTACAGGCTAGATAAACATTTCTGTTCCAACACTCAGTACCTCAACACCAATACAGACTTTGATAAAAAAAACTCTGTAGCAAAGTGTCACCTTCCAACCCTTCCCTCTTCATCTCTTACCATCAAAAATCCTATTTACAAAAAAATTAGAAGCACTCACCTTGTTACACAGTATCACTTTGGTATTGTACCCCTCAGTAGACTAATTTGCCAGAGCTAAATTTTCTCTAGTTGAGGCCCAAAATGTGGTAATCTCTCCCTGTTACCCTTGCCTCAAGATCCACTGTTATCCCCAATTGCCTTCTAACCTCTGCAGTATTCTTGTCAGACATTACATTCCCATACCACCATTCCTACCTCAGGGTTCATTCACAACAGTAGTTCCCGATGTAAAACTTGCCACATCCACACACCAACTACCACTTCCTACCATAAACATCCTGCCTTTTCTCAATCTATTTTCATACTTTATTTGTATTATATTACTCTTTCTTCATCCTATTTTCTTTTCTTCTTTGTCCATGCAGAGTTCTGCTCCCCAATCTATACCCCTATTCCATGTCTTCTTTCCTGCTTGTAGAAGGAACTTGCATTACCAAAAGCTAGGAGCATTGTATCTCTTTTCATTTTTATTACTTGCTATTGTGGAAGTTGTGCCTCCATAGTGTAAGTGTTGCCCTCACCACCCGTCTCTGTAAACTTACTGATTTTCTGGATGTACTTTTTCTTTTTACAATCAAAATTTTTCAATTTTTAAAGGCTATAGTTAATTTTTACTTCTTTTACTTCACCAGGTGAATGTTGGGGACAAATGCTTTTAGGTGTGAAGAGTGAGGCACTAGAATCAGCAGGACAAGCATTGCGTCAGTGGCTTAATACTGAGTTCCTCTGTTTTCGTGGAGGTGTGTATCACTTACCACCAGGCAGAAGTGAACCTGACACATATTCAAGTCTGCCACACCACTGTGTCTGCAGAGGAGTAGTTGGTCTTGCTGTCTCTCTCTCAAAGCAGTCAGATCTTCCAGAGAAAGAAAGACTGGTTGCAAAGGAGTGTCTTAGGGTGTTGGGTTACAGTTATCCAAAACCCTTGCCTCCCCTCAACTGGAACTTTCTTGATGACTTCATTAATTGTGGAAAAGATATAAGGGAGTGTGCACTAACTGTGGCAGCTAAACAGTCAGCCACTTCTCCATCTGCAAGAAAGTTTCTAGAAGATTTTGTTTGTAAACTAAACATTTCATTGGACTTGGTAAGTATGAATTGACACTGTTTGCAAGAAGTTTTGAATTCATTCCATGTGTCATAGACTTTTAACTAATCAAGAATAGGTACATGTAATTTTTTTTCATTTCCAGCAGTTATCTTGCTACAACTCTTCTGCATATTGCTGAAATTTATGAATCTCTGTTGTAAGATGTAGTAAGAGGCACAAAATGGACATTTATAATGTTTAGTTGAGGATTGTCAAAACCAAAGACTTGTTTTTAACTCCAAAATTGGATCTTGTTTCATATGAGGCAGGGTAACTGCAAGTTTTCTATTAGCAGATTAGTCTGAACACTTTTATGCAGACTTTGATTATACTTTCTGGGAACATTGACAATTTAGAGAAGAGATTCTTGAGTTTTTGTTTGTTCTATTTCCACCTCATAACATGTTCCAGGGTTTTAAACTGCAGTTTGTGAAGTGTCACATCCCACTGTTTACTACACTCATAGTGAACTGCAGTCATCAATCCACTAATAATGCAGAACATTTTGAGAAGAGTCCTGAGCTTTAAAAGAAGGAAAGAGAGTAAGAAAGAAGGAAGAGATGTCAAGGGTTGTGCGGTTGACATCAAGATTATTAGTTATAGAGTACTGCCCTGCATGGACACAAATGGGAAAAGGAAATGTGTTACACTTGTTGAGCAACAATCCACATATTTAACTGTAGTGAGTTTCAGGACACCAGAGAAAATCTGCATCATATTGGTCTACTTTCCAACCCTTTAGTACACCATTCTGTCCCTTTTTCCTACTACTATTACTGAAAAATTTTGACACTGACCCTTTGTAGGTAAGTTGGAGAAACCACTTGGAGGATCAGTAATAGTGTGCAGTTGTTTACTATTGGACTGGAATAAGAATGTGGTTATTTTCTTAAACACATTATGTTTTGAAAAAGGAGAGACATAAGCAACACACATTCTGATGTGATGTGATAATATTCATTCAGTACTGTTTCCTATGAAAGACTGAGATTATTTGAGGAAAATATAGTTATCCATAAAGGGAATGTTGTAAGAAAATAAATTTGGTAATAACATAACTCAAAGCTTACAATACAGCAGTTATTCATCAGGTCAGGAAGCTACTTTGGAGGACTGCCTGTGGTTCACCTTCTTGACATAAGGTTTAATGTCTTTACTAGAGACAGGAATATTTCAAATATCATGTTTTTCAAATCAGAGACCCATGTCAATAATTCCTGAGATGCTTTCTCAGTCTAGGACAGGAAAGGAGAGTCTACTTACCAATTTGTGAGCATTTTAGCCTCTGCTACTCGTACTTGAAAGTAGATAGAGACAGACTTTGTAACCACTCACACAGACGGTGACACAGAGATGTGTGGAACAATGGTTTTGTGGCATCTGTAACAACAAACTTCTCCCAGTGAATGGCTGGCCAGAAGCAACACCCATAATATAGCATTACTGGTAAAAAATATGGGAAACACATCAGGAGTTATTTGATTCAAGAGATGAAAACAGCAGGATCAAACTCTGAATATCTGAGTGACACAATAACTGAAGCTTTGTGGAATGCACGAGACCGCCTGAACCATATCCAGTTGGGATATTGATTAGTGGTATCATGCAAGCAGCCAGACCCTCTGCAAACATTGTGCTCTCCATGGTGCCATTGAAAAGACTGCACATTGAGGTCAACAACCAGGCTAGGCAGGTAATCTGGAATGCTGTCAGGTACTAACACCCTCCTTCGTTTACTTTATTATCAAAATAGTCAAGTGTACAGAGGAAGGGGGAAAGAGGTGCTAATATCCTTGCCAAAGGATCCCACAGCATGTCTACACCTTGCTCATCCAGCTCTGATGTTGGCAGTGGTATGATGGGTGTCCCATCATAAGCCTCAGGACTGTTTCTTGGGCCTGCCTATGTGGAAGTGAGAGTCATTAGTGTTTCAAAGGACAGCAGTGAATCTGCTTTCATGCACACTTCATTTTCTTGACACTTGACCTCATTTTTTGATTTGTGTTGCAGTTCATTGGTAGTGGGAGTTAGAAATGAATTAGGGGTCACAGTCGTTCAACCTTAATTAGCTCTCACCATTGTTCAATGTTCCCCTTGTCTTGTTACCGAATTTGGATACAGTGATAGTAATGATGTTGGCAGGCAGGCTTGTGGGTAGGCTTGTGGTTGTGTTTTTGTGTACAAGACAGCTGTGAGGAAGGGAATGAGGGTAGTTTGTTGTAGCTTGCCACAGTTAAACTGCTTATGATGTCAGACCAGCCACACATGATCAGCCACGACTTCAAACATTTGTTTCCCTTTATTACTGATATGGTACTGTGTGTTACTTCACTTGGAGGCTTCTGACTCCTGTATTCATAAACTTGTGTCCTGAGTGTGCAGGGTGAGAGGACTCACTGCCCTCCATTATTTCCACTCAAATTGATTACACAGAAAACAAGTTATTTGATACGTAAGTCATCTTTATTTCCTTCTCCTAAATACCTCCAAGACACTCAGTGTGTCCAACCATTGTGGTGCTTGCCAGGCTGAGCCATGCATCCACTTGCTGAGGCATCTCAGTACACCTGTATGCCATGACCAGAGGGACAGGTTGGCACACACAAATTTGATTACAAAGTTTCCAACAGGGAATAGGTTATACTAGATGTACTGACATGACAGGTTACAAGATACAACACTAGTTGCCACTAGGAGTGGAAAAAGTGAGTGCATGAGGGGTAATATCAGCAGCTGCTGTGGGTCTACCTGGGGTTCCAGCCAAAACAGCAAGTCCATACATGGAAAAAACCCAGTTGATAGTGTGGCTGCATGTGTCGGCAGGCACCACAGGCAAATAAATTATGTAGACTCTGACCATGCAGTTCCTTGGATGGACTGTGTCCATTTCCTATCTTTTGTGAGGAATCTAATGAGTGCTTCAACAGAACTGATTATTGTAATATTTTTTCATATCTGCATTGTAAATGTGCTGGTGAATTGCTTCATTTCAGAACTCAGTGTTGGTAAAGAAAAGAGATGGGCAGGTACTCTACCTTGTTATGGTTCTAGAATTCTTGAACCACATTTGCCACAAATTGAGGGTTGTCATTGGAAGCTACAATAATAGGTGCCCCTGTGTTGCAGATATGATGACCAGAGCATGGATGACGTGTGACCATTATCCTTTTTCATTCAATATGTACCTCAGGTATTTCACAGTTGATTTGAAAAAATTTACACTTAACGAGCCAGCAACACTAGCCATTGGGTTGAAGTTGCTCAACCAGTGTCAATAGTTTTTAAAAATGCTGCTTCTAAGTGACACCTGTTACAGTTATATCATCTAAATAATTTGTACAATTTGGAATACTATGAAACAGTTTTTAGAGCACTTGCATGCCTAAATGATCATCTATTATACAGATACATGCTGAATGGCTTATTACTAGGGCCCTGATTTTAATGACAAGTCATGTTTTTTTCTGAACTATAGGGTGAATTTTAGAACAATTTATACCCAAATCTAGGCATTTTAGTGTCAAAAAACGTATTTTGATTGTGTATATAAAGTCATATTTCAGCAAATTTTAGTAATAGGTCATATTGCAGCTAACTTTTAGTATAATAGGTCATATAACCGTCAACTTTTGCCAAAAATGCATATACTGTTTTTCTCGTATCTTACGGGACACACGAATAAGAAAATGAATATGTTGCTCAGAAGGTAATATTTAACGTCCTATTATGAAAGATAAACAGATAAATTAGTACACAGCTTTATTTCTCAGGACTATAGCAGAAAATCGGTGTACCACAACAGTCGTTTCGCGAACATAAAACATTACAACACGCTCTCATAGCCAACAAAGGCAGCTTCTGCCGTAATAATCATTGGAGTCGCACAGGTGTTCCCAGTAACCAGTTTGAATACAGCCTTTGCCTTGTTCAACATGCCTAAAGCAAAGTGCTCCGACAGCGTGAAGTTGCGAGGATATGTTCGAGAATTTGGAGAGAAGTTCTTTAGTACTGATGGGAAAATATTATTTGGTAAACTGTGTGAAGTTAAAGTTAGTGCAGAAAAGCGCTTTAATGTGCAACAACACTGTAATACTGATAAACACAGCAGCTGTGTGAAATGAAGTGCTCAAAATAACAGCAGGCAAACGCTGTTATTTGAACAGACAGGTCAGTCATCAACCGTGCAATCATTCTGCAAGGATTTGTGTGAGATCCCATTGGAAAAGCTGAAGAATCCACGCTTCAGACGGTTCTTGGAGAAGTACATAAAACATCCAGTTCCAGATGAATCTATGCTGAGAAAGAACTATTTATCTGTATTCTACAATGATGTGCTCAACAAAAATATGAATTACTATTGCTGAGCAAAAGATCTGGCTGCCGACATGAAACTAAGGATATTAGTGGGTGAAATATTGCAAATGTTGTTGTTGGCATTCTAAAAGTTGATGGCCCTGGAGATATGTTCCTACTAACATGTGAAGCTCTCTATAGAGTAAACAATTCGACGATTGCTATTTTGTTCGACAACTCTCTGAAGCTACTGTGGCCGGATGGTGTGAAAAGAGACAATGTTTTGCTGCTTGTATTAGATGGTGCTTCATATATGGCTAAAGCAGTCAAAGGGCTTCAGATTCTCTACCCCAGTATGGTGTATGCCACTTGCCTTGCACATGCATTGCACAGAGTTGCCGAAGAGGTGCGATCAAATTACCCTGACGTGGTCAAATTAATTTCCTGTGGCAAGAAAATCTATCTGAAGGCTCCGCTATGGGTGCAGAAATTCAAGGAACAAGCACCTTCAATGCCCCTCCCACCTGAATCTGTTCTTACACGATGGGGTTCTTGGCTTAATGCTGCTGAGTATTACTGCACCAACTACACCCAAATAAAGACAATCTTCTGTGAGCTTGATAGCGATCAATCAAGTGCTATCAAAATTGTGAAAGAAGTTTTTACAGATACATTGTCTCGAAACTCGGCATACATCAACGCCAATTTTGTGGTGATATCAAAAGCCGTCAAACGACTGGAAGCTGTTGGTGCTCAGCTATGTGAGGTCCTGAGTATCGTGCAACATGTGCAGAGTGAGTTGGGTTGAGCTCGTGGTCATGTGGCTGACAAAGTGAAAACCAAATTGCAAAGTGTTCACCAGCGGAATCCTGGATATTCTACACTGTGCAAAATTAGTGACAAGTCTTTCAGGGAATGTCACAACATTTGAAGATACTGATACAAAGCTGAACTCCAGTGACCTGGCTGCCTTCAAATACACTCCAGTGACGTCTTGTGAAGTGGAGAGAAGCTTTTCCAGATACAAAACTATCCTCAGCGACAACAGTAGATCTTTGACAATAGAAAACCTGAAAATGCACCTTGTGATCCAGTGCAACTTTGCAGATACTGAAGATTGACATACGGTATTAAATAACGTGAAATGCTTTAAATACTATGTAGAAATAAAAACATTGTTTTACTTATTTCGGTAGATGATCTTTTCACTGTACTTTGTGTTTAGAAAATAAAACTTTGAGGCATTCAAAAAATAGTAGCAAATTAACCACAAACCCTACAGAAAGAAAGAACTATACTTACAATATTTTGAGAAGTGAATTTTGTATTACTTTATGATGAATAAAAAATTAAATAAACAAACAAGAATACCTTAAATAAACTTATATTAAGTCATATTTTATTTTTTAAGATCATATTTATGTCAGTTTTAGGTCATAAATGCTTGCATATTTCACTGTTTTTAGGTAATTAAAATCCGGGCCCTACTTATTACTAGGGACCTCAAAAATTTGCATTTGCATTAAATGCGAACAAAGATGAGAGTCTTCCTCAGAATACAAATTTACCTAATAAATGCTATTTCGTACTGATTTGTATCCAGATGAACAATTTTACTGGAGACTATTTGAAATAGCTTTATTTCTGCATATAAATATTGAGGAAAAGAATTTACAGTTACTAGTGTAGCGTAATGTGTGTCAAAGCCCAATTTGAAAAGATACTGTGCCTAAGAACAAATTTGTGCATGAACACAATGACATAGAAGTGTGCTTGTAAATTATGCTCTGATGGCACATCAACTATGAATTGTGGGTGGTCTCTGTATCACACCATGTATGAGAGTATTGGTCCTAGCTTCTTACAACAATGAAACACGTATGTTTGTAGGCTAGCTAAAGTTGGAATAATGCAAACATTATAAACTGGCAGTTCTGAGTAGCAGGGTCTGCCCCGATAGCTGAGTGGTCAGCGCGACGGACTGTCATGCCAAGGGGCCCAGGTTCGATTCCCAGCTGGGTCAGAGATTTTCTCTGCTCAGGGACTGGGTGTTGTGTTGTCTTCATCATCATCATCATCTTCATCCTCATCATTGTCTTCATCCTCGTCATCTCCTCCCTTAAATTAACCCTGCCAAATCCAACCATAACCACGCCGACCCTGCGCCCGTGCAGGACAAAGGCACAAGGAAAATAAGAAGAGAAGGAGTAGTTTTGAGTAGCAGGATTTTTGAGCTGTGGTTGCATACCAGTGGAGGTCTGGGATGAACTACTTTGTTACGACACTACCAACCCGGGTAAGAAATTGTGTGGTAGCCTTTACCAAATGCTCTGTACAATCTGCTTTGCTTTGGATTGTGTGTCGCTTGTTTTCTTTTCTTATTTTATGGTGAGTGAAGAGACTAAACCTATTCCATCACAGGGTTTTAGTATGATTCTCACAGTACCAGTAGGGACTGATGAGCTCTACGACCACGTGTCCGTTCTGCTTTCGCAGAAACACTGAACATGGGTGTAGGCTGCCAAACCTGTGAAAGGCAGGCAAGGCTTTTTCCCTTGCAATGCCCCTCCTTGTTGGGCAATCAAAGTACTTGTTTGTGCCCAAGACTAGCTGCTATGTTATACAGTTGCACACTGCAGCAACTGGAAAACAAAACTGGTCAAAACATTTAGACTGCCGAGAGCCTTCCTGTAAAGTGTGAATAGAGTTATTTTCAGTTTTACTTCTACTCTTAAGTACCTCTACCTGTAGCATGATCACTTATGGGTCATACAGCAATGAATGTCCAGAAAAGGACCCTGCAACGGACTGAATACAGTCATTATTTTATCTCTGAAAACCTTGTTTTTAATAATGAATTTTTCTTCAACATTCAACTTAAAACCATCACATACCGTAATTGAGCTATTACACTTTTTTTATAACTACCATTGTCGTTAACCCACTGGCTTGGACATAGTGGAAAAATGCTTCTATTGGAGTGCAAAAAAAGGCTAATATCATTCTGTTGTAAAAGAATGACTGAAGAGTGGGATACCAGCTGTCTCATTCTAACTCTCTCAGCACCTATAAAAATTTTCCCAAAAATTTTGACATGCGAACTTATTCACACTCCTTTTAAAATGCAAATCGTATCTCTCTCCCTCAAGCTCCCCTAACTGTAACTCACTCACAACCACTAGTCCATCATTGTAAGTTGCTTATTCTCTTCCACTTCCATTTGCCCATTTTCACCCAGTCATTCATCCCAACACATTGTCATGATCTCTTTGTGTCTCTAACTGTCACTATCTCCTGTCTCATGGCCCTATTTCCTATCTCAAAGCCACATTCTCCTGCTCACAGCCACTGTTACCTGTGTTCTGTCCTGCTACTACTGTCTCCTCCCAATGTCACTGTCTCCTTCTTGCTTCTCTCTCTCTTACTGCTCGTTCATTTCTTCCTACTGCTGCTGTATTTTCTCAGTGCGACTGTCTCTCTCTCTCTCTTCCTTATCATCATTGTTACAGACATTGTTTCTCACTATCACTGGCTCTTGTCCTCTTCCAGTTTCTCCTTCTCTTGATTCATCTACATCTACATCTACATACATACTCCGCAAGCCACCTGACAATGTGTGCCACAGTTTTCTTCAATATTTTCCCAGCACTGTCTGTCAGCTCTGTTCTGCTGCCACTTTGTCCCTCTCCTTCTTTCACAGTGCCGTTGTATTCGCCACTCTTTCTATACTACAACCATTGTCTAATCTTCCTGTATTTATTACTTTTTTGTCTCCCTCTTCCACTGTTTCCTTCTCTCTCAGCACAAAAAAGCATGAATGTGTTCATATGCCAAAATTTTTGGGAAATTTTTTAAAGGTGCTAAGGAAGGTAGAATGAGGCAGCTGGTACCCCACTTTTCAGTCAGTCTCTTTTAAGACAGGAGCATACTACCATTTTTTGTACTCCAATAGGAGCATTTATTTTTCTGCTTGTTCCCTTTCCTCTGCTACAGCAGGACATGTTATTCATGTGAGAAGAATTTTATTGGGGTCTTTACATTTTGATAGTTTACCTTTCTGAAATTAAAATAATACAGAACTAATTTTACATCTTGGGCCAGATTTTACTTACACAAAAATTTTGCATGTGCTTCAGTACTGCAACATAGGGTTCCCAGAATCCTTCTGATGATATAAGAGATACTTTACAGTATGTTTATTTTTGCTGCATCACTTTATAAACTACATTTTTGTCTCAGATGGGATATTATGAGAATATTTTAAGTGTACAAGTAGGATACTTTGAACCTCTTTATCTCAGTATTGGATAAAGATAAGAAGAAGATTTTCAAGTTTGTTCAATATCAGGATCCTGGGAATATGTCATAAAAATTGCAGCCATTTGCTGTACGTAGTCGTCTCAGAATCCACAGCTCGGTTTTTGCACCCAAAAACCTATTTGTCAGTCTTTTCCAAGAACTGCACGTGAACTAAACTGTACCTCCATAAGCCCCGTAAGGTGCACCATAGAGCACATATAATGCAACCAATTTGCTCCATTTGCCTAATCTGGAGGAGGTGTGTAATATTCAAACTTTGACCCTGTACTATAGGATAGTTAACAGTAAGAAGATCATTCTGTTGTGTGTACAAATGGTTCGTAGCCCAACGGCTGTCTGGAACACCTGACCTTACCTTCCTATCACCAATAGAACCTGAGGGGTGAGTCCCAGAAAAATCCCATTTTTATGCATGACGTTTTGGAACACATTAAGAAGCGCATACTGTTGCATGCCTACCTATATTACTCCCATACTTTGTTACCTCTCTAGTTCCACCTTAACTTGATCATGTGTGATGAATGGCACTGGATGTGTCCTGTAAAATTTAGATTCTGCAGGTTGCTTTAATGATATGTATAGTTCAAACCCTATTGCACATCCTAATGAACAAACTTGGCGACAGGAGCATATAAAATGAGTCCAGTTCGAAGCCTCAGTGTTGAGGCTGGTGAACCACCGCTTGTCATCTGGTGGTGGGTCCTCATGGTACATCATGTGTGCAACCTACTACTACGCCACAGCCACCAGCATTCCATACTGTTGTTCACACTCTACTGGACTGACTGTTTCGGAATAGGCCCTAAGCAGTAAAGCCACTCAGCATTTGCTTGTGGCAGGACGTAGTGTCTCTTGGTGCAGACAATATTTTTGTGCTACATCAAGCAAATTTTTACTCCAGACTCTGTTTTTAAATCAATGTTTTACAGAATTTTAGCTGTGCACTTTGACTGTATGGTCATTTAAAATGATGGCTCGAAGCAGGATAAATCCATCAGCTGTGCCTTAGTGCCCTTCAGGCTATCGATCACATGTAAGGATGTGTCATTCTGCTGGTTACCAGGCCACATGAGCATTCAGGGTAAAAGCAGCAGATGCAGTGGCTAAGGATGCCTGTTTGTTAGCTACAATTTCTGAATGTGCTGCCCTTGTCGATGCCATACTTACTTTCCGTGTCCGGAACTAGACTTCGGACTTCCAGAAATCAGCAGCCAATATGGCCTTGTCATTTGCCTCCCATAAGTCATTCATTGTGCAGGGCTGGTCTAAATATGGACAGATAAACAGGTGTTGAGGATCCTGGACAGGACTACACAGACAGAGAGTGTTCTCATTCTCTTTTAGGAAACCCCATTGCTGCAGGTTTGTCTTGCAATTTGGCGCTTCTACCCTCATACGGTTTAGGGTTCTCCAGACTGTGTATGGTAGGTCTCCACCAGGCGCCAGTTCTTCTTTTACATCTTTATGGGGGTTTCTCAGGTTGATTTCCCACCTTTTCAAATGATTCTCTGCAGCCGACCCTTCCAGGGCTCGGGTACGTGACAGGAAACTCTTCCATTATGTTGCTATTGAGAGACAACATCGTGCACCTGTGGGAGGAGGAGTGGTTAGGATTGGAGAACAACAAGCTGAGGCTCATGAAACCAACAATATGACTCTGGCCTTCCTCCTTCCAGCCACTGCAATGGGAGCAAGTACTTTTAACACGCCTCCAAATAGGACACTGTCCTCTGACGCATGGATTCCTCCTTCAGCAGGAAGACCCACCGGTATGAAGTGCTTGTGTAGTGATTTCTGTATGCCATATTTTAGATAAATGCATTTTATATCAAGCCATGAGGATTGCAACCCACTTCCCACTTGATCTGACCTCTGTTTAAGGTGACGATGAATCAAATGTGGTTCGTATTTTAAGATTCTGTATGATGTCTGTTGTTCTCAGTAGTTTCTTAGGTAGAAGGTTTTAATGTGTTTCTAGGCTGGTTGCTCCATCATTTATTTTCCAATTGATCGTGTAGGTGCAGCTCCTTTTTCCACTGTTTTAGATGTTGTGTGGTTGCAGTCTATGTATTTTACTCACACATTGCGCTGAGACAGCTGTCTTTTGCTGTTTCATGTGACAGTGTGAGTGAGGGAGTCTAAGGATGGCTGCAGATTCAGTTTTTTAAATTACATTTTGTTGCATGCATCTAACAGCTCATAATCACACTTCAACTATTTTGGTTGAGTACGGGCACTAATGACCTTGCTGTTGAACGTCCTGTATGTAAAGCCCCCACCCTCTTCACCCAAAGGGGCTCACCGCTCTTTGGCAGGTTTGTGCTTTCCAACCCCAGCCTTTGCTGCATCTTTACTCTTCCATGTTGCATATCTGTCCTCTTGCTGTTCATTTTCCCCTTCCTTGGGGAATGTGTCTGGGCTGTTTTTGGAAATGTATTCTGCATTTTCAGTAGTCAATATCAGAATACTCTCCACTGTTTTTCATTCCTTTTTTTCGTTTTTCATTCACCTCCTATTGATCCTTTGCTTCAGCATCTGAGGTTTATCTTTTTCTTCTTCCCCCCTGTCCACTCCTGAAGGCATCCTCATGCATCTGACAGATGACTGGGTAACATGTAATTCCCAGCCCTGTGTCGACAGGTAGGATTCACACTTACCCCTGGTACAGGCCAGGCCCAGGAATGGGTGGTTGCCTGAGCTGCTACCTTCCCAACTTGCTGATTTTTTTCCCCCGGTCAGGTGTATGGGAGATGTGATCTGTGATCTGAGGTGTGAACAAACAACAAACACCTAAGGCGGGTGCACCCCCTTCTAAAGGGGCTCCCCCATTGGAAGGAGCATGCCATCGGAGATGCTGGCAATCATCAGGGATTTTCTTACAATGAGCCAATCATCTTCACAGTCAATGGCTACAAAACGTAAACAGAATGAGGCTAACGATTCAAAGACCCTCCCAGCTGCACCACGGTTCCTCGTACTGAGATGGTCACTCCTTCGCTGTGATAAATTCATTTATAATTCAGAAAGGTGTTAATGAAATTGCTGTCCCTGTGAAATCCTGCTCTCATTTATGCTTTGGTAGTTTGCTTTTGAAGACTACTTATGATTCTCAAGCACAACTGCTTGCAGCTTTGCTCCTCCATGTCTATCCTGTGCCCATCAAGCCCATCGAACACTGATTTCTTCCTGTAGTATTATTCACGCTAGGCTGCTCGATGGTCTGACTGACACAGAAATGCAATCGTACCTCTGTGATCAGGGTATCGTAGCTGTCCATCGGATGATGAAAAAAGTAGAAGCCAGCCTTCTTAGTGCTCTCATGCACGCTCTTTCTCACTTTTGACAGAATGATTGTCCCATCAAAGATCAAAGCAGGTTATGAAGTTACTGCAGTCAGACTGTATATTCCGAACCCAGTGCACTGCTGTCAGTGTCATTGTTATAATCACACTCAAGAGTCCTGTCAATGCCCAGCCAAAACTGTAACATGTGGTAGGGACGTTCAAGAGAGCAATTTTCCACCTCCTTCTCCCTGCTGCATCAACTGCAATGGCGAGCATGCTGCCTCCTCCCATGACTGCCTTGTGTATCTCATTGAGTGAGCTGTCCAGGATGTTTGGGTGAAAGAAAAGGCATCTTACCCAGTCACTCACGAGGTGTTGGCTAGTCGGACACCCTGCATTCTACCATCTGGCACATACAGTACTGTTCTTGCTACATCTTGCTCCACAAAGGACATTGCCACACAGACATGTGACCTCAAATTTAGCACCGCAGTTGTGAAATCTCCCAGCATCATGGTAGTGTCCTCACCTCCTCCTTCAGCTGTGCAACATGCCACTAAACTTTTGCCACATGGGATGAAATCACCAGCTACACAACTGGCAGGCCAGAAAGGACGGAAGGAATACTCCCATGAAGACTTCCTATGTCCCTCTAGCCAACCAACATCTGAGTCTTCCTCTGCCAACCAAGATTGCTCCAAGAAGCCAAGCAAAGGCAAACGGTCTTCTCCTTCGCCAACATGGAGATGCTCTTCGACAGTGTCACCACGTGATACCCTTGCCTGGCTGACCTCTGTGCCGCTGGTGCGCACTGCCAACCATTTTCTGCCATGGACTCCACAGGCCAACAGAAAGACCTCATGGAGCAGGTTCCTCCTGCCTCTGTGCCCTGTAGCAGCGAGTCTTCGAAGATGTGCACTCGGCAGCTGCAGAGTTGATGCCCCTTCATTATTTCCTCCTCATGGCTCTTCTTCAGTGGAATGTTTGCAGTCTTGATCCAACAAAGAGGATTTATGGCTGCTCTTAGAATTGCAGAGTCCACTTGTTCTCTGCCTTCAGGAAACAAAATTGTGTCCTCACAATTGCTTTGAGGTGTCGCCCTTCTTCCCAGTCTGTTTTGAACCCCTCCTCCCCGGGGACGGCATTCCATCTCATGGGGGAGCCATGTTGCTCATAAGGGATGACATTCATATTCAACCCATCTCCCTGACTACATGCCTTTAAGCTGTTGCAGTTCACCTTTTCCTTCCTCACTTGACCTTTTCCCTTTGTACTGTTTACATCTGTCCATCATTCGATGTCACCAGTGCAGACTTTCTACAGCTTATTGGGCAGCTACTTCAACCCTCTCTGCTGCTCAGTGACCTTAATGTGCATCATCTGGGTTCTCCCAGAACCTGTCTGAGAGGTGCCCTCTTGGCTGACCTTCTCAGTCAACTTAACCTCTACTGCCTTAACACAGGAGCACCCATATTCCTTTCAGATTTGACACATACCTATTCCCATTTGGATATATTCTTCTGCACTGCCCAGGTAGCCCATCATCTTGAGTGGTCTGTCCTCCCTGGCACATACTCAAGCGACCATTTCCCGTGTGCTGTCTGTTTGCTGGCACCTATCCCCTACTTGCGCACCCAAATGGCAGCTTACTAAGGCTGAATGACAAGCAACATTTCCCCGGTTGTGATGACCAGGTAGAATATCTTACTAACATTATCCTTACTGCCGCAGAACACTCCATTCCTTGCACTTCCTCTTTTCTATTCCATCTCCCGGTCCCTTGGTGAAATAAGCCATGTCACGATGCAATTTGCATGGTGATGTACTCTCTGCATTTTTAACCATCATCCTATGATGGCAAACTGCATTAATAATAAACAGTTGCATGCACAGTGTCGACGCGTTCTTTGGGATAGCAAAACAGCTAGCTGGATTTCATTCACTAGTTCCTTTAACAGTACCACTCCCTATTCTGGCCTGCAGGCCAACCTCCAACGGCTCTCTGAGACCAATATCAATTCTGCAATTTCTGGCATGACAGTAGCAGGCGACATCATTGTGGACCCTATTGCTGTCCCGAACACCTTTGGCAGAGATTTCGAACTCCTCCCACTTTCATCCTGCCTTCCTCTGTTGAAAACGAGCAGATGAGGCTCAGGCAATAACTTTCTCTGCTCAGTATCATGAGTCTACAATGGCCTCTTTATTATGAGGGAGCTAGATCATGCTCCCACGTCATCCCAATCGTCCACCCCAAGGCTAGACGATGTTCACATTCAGATGTCGCAGCACCTTTCTCTTGTGGGCAAGCAATTTCTGCTTCATATGTACAACTGCACCCAGATAGAGGACATGTTTCCCAGATGCTGGCATGAAGCCACTGTCATACTCGTACCTAAGCCCAGTAAGGACAAACACCTTCCTTCTAGCTACCACCCCATTTCTCTCACCAGCTGTGTTGGCAAGGTGATTCATACCCAGCTGGTATGGTGGCTTGAATCTCGCAATTTACTAAGCACTGCACAGTGTGGTGTTTGAGCATGCCTTTCTGCAGTTGACCATCTTGTCACTTAGTCCACCCATGTCACAAATGGTTTTCTGCAGATATCCCAGACTGTAGCCATGTTTTTTTATTTGGAGAAAGCCTATGACACATGCTGGAGGTCTGGTATCCTCCTTACTCTCTACACATGGGGCTTCCGTTGCCGCCCGCCCCGTTTCTTTCAGGAATTTTTAAAAGACCAAGTTTTCAAGGTACGTGTGGGTTCTGTCTTGTTGGACACCTTTATCTAGGAAAACCTGTGCCTCGGGGTTCCATCGTGAGCATCGTCCTTTTTTGCTATTGCAAATAACCCTATAATGGCCTGTTTCGCGCCGGGCAACTCCGGCTCCCTTTTCATTGATGATTTTGCCATCTATTGCAGTTCTCCACAGACCTGTCTCATTGAGCGGCATCTTCAGCAGTGTCTCGATTATCTTTACTCAAGGAGCATCGACAATGGCTTTCATTTTTCCACTGACAAAACTGTTTGTATGAGTTTCTGGAGGCACAATTGGTTTCTTTCACCTCCTTTGCATCTTGGCATGTTGCTCTGCTGTTCATTGAAACCACAAAATTCTTGGGGCTCATGTTTGATAGGCAACTTTCTTGGTCCTCCCATGTGTCCTACCTTGCACCCACTGTATGTGGTGCCTCAATGTCCTACGTGTCCTCAGTGGTACTTCCTGTGGAGCAGATCGAACAACCTCCATTTGTACAGGTCCCTTGTCTGTTCGAAACTAGACTATGGGTGTTTAGTTTATGCATCTACAGATCCAACCCTCTTATGCAGTCTCAATACTATCCACCAGCATGGCATCCATTTGGCGACTGGTGCCTTTTACAGTAGCCTGGTTAAGAGTCTGTGTGCAGAAGCTCCCCAACTACCACTGTCCTACCGCTGTGACTTTCTACTCGGCAGACATGGATGCCGTTTGTCTGCCATGCATGGCCACCCATCCTATGCCTCCTCCTTTGATGACTCCTTTGATTGCCAGTATGCGGCGTGTCCCTCTTCTCTATTACCTCCTGGAGTTCGCTTTCGGCTCTTGCTCCAGAAACTTAACTTCACGCTACCTGCAACTTTACCAGTGGGTGTCATCCCTTTACCTCCTTGGCTTCGTGCAGTGCTCATGTTCACCTTGGCCTTTATTTGCATCCGAAGGACACTACTCCAGCCTTGCTCTATTGCCTTCAGTTTCACGACCTTTGCATGGAACTTCGCGATAGTACTTTTGTGTACACTAATGGTTCTCAGATTGGGCGTGGTGTCAGGTGTCTTTGTCATTGGCGCTGACGTTTTTCGGTATTGGCTTCTGGAACACTGCTCAGTATTTACAGCAAAGCTCTTCGCCCTGTATTAGGCCATGCAGTACATCCAGCGACACTGGCTTTTAATTGCGTCCTTTGCTCAGACTCTTTCATTGCCCTTCAAAGTTTCTGTGTGCTGTACACCATTCATCCCTTAGTGCCACGGGTCCAGGAAAGCTGCAATTTGCTCACTTTAAAGGAAGGCAGTATATTTACCTGATTCAGGAGCTAAAGGCACCTGATAAAATCCAGAAGCTAGACCCAAACTAGACATAATCTGAATATTTTTAAATTTGTGTAAAAGTTCATCAGTGTCTTCAGGGTGATCTGTTTCTCTGTACAAATACTTGTTTAAATGCCTAGAATCCAGAACCAAACTCACTCCTTTATCTCTTTTTTAAACAATGACTAATGGGTTGTTACATGGGCTAACACTTCTCTCAATGATATCACACACTTTCATCGTATGCAACTCTTTCTCAACTGCAGCTTTCTTAGCAATAGGTACACAATATGGTTTTATGAAAAATGGGTGGTGATGTTTTAGCTATAAAGTACACTAATATCCTCTCACTCTACCTAGAATATTACTAAATACATCACTATACTCCCATGACAAAGATTCCATACCCATTTCTGATCATTGGTTAACCCTTTTGCTTCTGAAATCTTGTGTCTCCAAGTTCTTTAAATCCTGCTTCACCTGTTGATAGAGCTACTGTGATTTTCATGTGGGTTCCTGGTCACATCAGCCTGATAGGAAACAAGGCCGCTGACCCTGCTGCCAAGGTTGCAGTTTTCGTACCTCAGCCTGCTAGTTCTTACATTCCCTCTGATGGTCTCAGTATTGCCATTTGTCAGCAGGTGGCATCACTTTGGCATCACTTCTAGTCCTCCCTTCATGGGAACAAGCTTCGGGCTATTAAGCCCCTTCCAGGGGCTTGCACGACCTCCTCTCAGCTCTCTCCCTGTGAGGAGATCATTTTAACTAGGTTGCGTATTGTGCACTGTCTTTTTAGGTGGTTAGATGAACCCTCTGCCAGGCAGTTAAATGTGATTTGCGGAGTATCCATGTAGATTTAGATGTAGCCATCACCATTCGTTAAGTGGTACTTCCCCACCACTTTGTGCACATTGCGCGAAACTTTGGTGGTGTGCAATTTCCTGATGGAATGCCCTTTTTTTAACCGCTTACATTCTCATTTGTGTTTGCCGTCTGAGTTGTTGACCATTTTAGCAAACGAGACTTGGGCTGTCAGACGTATTTTATTTTTTTATCCATCGTAGGAATATGGCGAAGACCTTTTATTTTTTAATTCTGGAGCTCCATTTCTCTACGGCATATTTTATAGACCTTTCTCCAAGTGCCTGTTTTTAGCTGTCTTCTCTTCCATCTCGTTTGGGGTTGACATGTAGGTGTTTTTAACTCCTCTTTGTCTTCATGTTCTACAGTTTTGACTTGGACCTGTATGATCCTAGTCATTGTTGCACCCTAAAACAAAACAAAACCCCCACCTCCACCACCACCAACTAATGAGCAAACAGTTGCTTGTGCTGTGCACATATATATAACATTCTTGGAATGGAAAATCGTCTAACCTAGGTTTTTTTGACATGAATGTGGAAACTAGAAATCACAAAAGTGTCTAGTTACTTTTTGGTACAGAGCTTGGACTGAAATTTAACATCACAACAGAACTGACTGTGCACTTCATGTCAGCACTCTGTGCTGAGCTTGCTGCAGCATTGGTGAACCAAGGTGCAAGTATGTTGTTCAAATTGATCGGAATCACAGCAGTGCCTGCGCCCAGCTGGAAATGTGTTACTATGCCATTGATTTCCAGTATTTGTGTAAGCTTCTGCTGCTCCCCATTGGTGGCCACAGGCTATAGGTGCTAACTGGATAACATGCAGCATGCTGTATGTTGGCAGTTGGTGTTGCTGACTGTAGTCACAGCAGACACCTGCCAGGTGCCCTGATTTGTGTCATTTCAGAGTGGACAGTGCCTTCATTCATGCCTTGTATCATAATTACAAAATAATTTGTGTGTGCTTGTTTATCTGGAGAGAAAAGGGGTGGGAGGGAGCTAGGGAGGATGGTTAACCATTTTGTGATCTTCTGTTTGCTTTGTGACAAAATAATGGCACTTTTTCAGTGTGCACCTACAATTATGGGAAGGATGAATTGTTAATTATGATCTAACTGTGGTGTCACCGCCAGACACCACACTTGCTAGGTGGTAGCTTTTAAATCGGCCGTGGTCCATTAGTATACGCCGGACCCGCGTGTCGCCACTGTCAGTAATTGCAGACCGAGCGCCACCACACGGCAGGTCTAGAGAGACGTCCTGGCACTCGCCCCAGTTGTACAGCTGACTTTGCAAGGAACGGTTCACTGATAAATACGCTCTCATTTGCCGAGACGATAGTTAGCATAGCCTTCAGCTACAATTGCTACAACCTAGCAAGGCGCCATAATCCTTTGCTATTGATATTGAGATTCTATTAATGTATCATCAAGAGCGATGTTCTACAAATGTGGATTAAAGTTAAGTATTCCAGAAGCTAAGTACTTTTCTTTATAGCATTCATTACGTATCCTGTTTCAGACCTCACGCCAGCCTGCGTGAGTTTAAGCGCGTGCCTTTCGGCTTCCTCTCATTGTGTCTAGGCTGTCTTGCCTAGACACAACACTAACAATGGAAAATCCAGGATGGAATAATGACAATATTATCAAAAGAGTATATTCTACTCACCATATAGTGGAGACGTTGAGTTACCAACAGGTACAACAAAAAGACTGCTAAACAAGTAAGCTTTTGTCCAAGAGGCCATCTTCTGTATTAGGCAACATACACACACATATTCACACAAATGCGACAAACACTCACTAGACCATTGTCTCAGGCTGCTGAATCTGCAGCAAGCTTTCTTGTTTAGCATTCTTTTTATTTGCTTGTCTATGACTCAACATCTCCACTATATGGTGAGTAGCACTCTATCCTTTTCATAATATTGACGTTATTACATCTTGGAGTTTTCATTGTCTGATTTTGCCTGATGACTTTTGTTTCCCATAACCCAGTGCTGTTTTCCTTTGTTACTATTTTCTAATTCATTACTTTATTCATTGTCCATCCTTTTGTTTCTCTTCTTTTCTGTGTTTTCCATGCCGCCTTCCAAACCCCACTCAATATTCTGACTTAAGAGATACACTGTATCAACCATCTCATCCACAAACACCACATGGCTACAAGACCGTGCTGACTGATGGTGCAGCATCTCATGTCACACATTACTCCTGCCGATATAATTAATCCCAGACCTTCAAATTGATCACTCTTCCTGCGCCAGTATTATGTATTTTTTCATGTTATTTTCCATACATTTCTGTGCTATATGGACTTGTACCTCAGCCTATCAACCCCTCTCCACCTACACTCTTTCTGCTCTCTTACTCCCTTTCCACATGCTAACCTCGTCTAATCTAGTCACATTTGTTGTCCTCCTCCTTCATAGATGTCTGCCCACTGACCTGCCCCCATTATAATCTTTTTATTTATTTTTATCTTTGATTTCATTATGTTTTCAAGCCAGTTGCAGTTGATTTTCACATTTTCACAACCAGCCTACTTCTGTAGATTTCATCTTTTCCTCTGTACTTCATCCATCCTGCCTTGTTTGTTATTTTTTCCCATGTGTTTTGACATACTTTTGCAAATTTGTTTCACACATGCATCTGCATTATGTACACATTTTTAAGTGTCTTTATCCTCCACAATGGATCCTTGCTCCTTCCATCTGTGCCAGTACAGAAAATTTCCTTATTGCTAGCCAGAACCCTGTTCCACATGCTGTTCCTGTGTTGTCGCTTGGCTCATGAAATCTTCCCAAATGGCCTTACTATCAAATTAACCATCTCCAGCTGCAACCCCTCCTTTCACAGTGACCTCCATCTGTTCAGATTCCACCAGCCCATAACCCCCACCAACATATCCTGCAAAAACCATGCCAATCAGGCTAAACCTCCTTGCGATATCTCCTCTCCATCCATAAAAGTCTCTTGTGATGCAATCCCAATTCATGGATCTCATCTCACACATTGCATCTCTTTTCCTCCAGCAACTAGAGCAGCATGCACAGTGCCACCTCAAAAAACTCTCCAATCTGTCCACTTCCTGCTACTGCCTTGGACTACCACCATCCATCACCTCTACAACAGCCTCCAAACCTCCCCCACATAGCTGACAAACCCTTACTTGCAGATCTACAACATTTGCCCCACCACTGTACAGAATCCAGAACCTAAGTGGCCTCGAATCACAGTCATGACCCTTCCCTCCAAAATTCTTAGTTCCACAGAAGTATCAGTCCTTTCCAAAGGCCTTACTTTTTGCCCCATTCCCAAATATGATTATGCTGGACTTATTAAACACCTTCTCTCCTTCTACCAATCCCTACAGTGGAAATACTTTTTTGCCACCAACCCTACCAATCAGACTCAACCCAAGACCATTGTTGAACCTAATCTGACTCAGTTCACTCCTCCATCCAACCCACTGCCCCCAATTCACTCCCTGTTACATCCCCTGTTATCCTCCTAGAATTTCTTAATCTCAAACCCTGCCTCACCATCATTCCCCAAATCCCCCAACATGTAAGCTAGCCATATGCCTGCAGAAAGGACCACAATCTACCACCTAAAAATGGATCCTGGCCTTATAATCGTACCTGCTGACAAAGGCTTGGCCATTGTTGTTTTGAACCTCAAGGATTACCAGGGAGACGGACTCCACCAACTGTCAGATTCATCCACCTACAAACTCTGTCACAGTGACCCCATTCCAGAAATCCAGCAAGATCTCCAGTATCTCCTCAAATCCTTAGGCCCATTCCAGAACCTCCCCCTGGAGTCTATGTCTCTCTACACCCCTACCACTCCCTGCACTCCTACCTTGTACATGCTTCCTAAGGTACAGGCAGCCAGGGTGGCCGAGCGGTTTTAGGCGCTACAGTCTGGAACCGCGCAACTGCTACGGTCGCAGGTTCGAATCCTGCCTTGGGCATGGATGTGTGTGATGTCCTTAGGTTAGTTGGGTTTAAGTTGTTCTAAGTTCTAGGGGACCGATGACCTCAAAAGTTAAGTCCCAAGTGCTCAGAGCCATTTTTGAACCTAAAGTACATAAACCCAATCACCAAAGATGCCCCTTTGTGGCCAGTTACTGTGCCCCCACTGAAAGATTCTCTGCTCTTGTAGACCAACACCTTCAGCCTATTACCCGCAACGTACCTATATAAAAGAGTCCAACAATTTCCTCAACCAACTCTTCGCAGTTCCTGTTCCTTTACCACATGCTGCGCTGCTCATCACTATTCCCTTTACACTAACATCCCTAATTCCCAAGCCCTTGGCACTATTGAACACTACTTTTCCCAACATCCGATGGATTCCAAACCTACAACCTCCTCCCTGGTCACCATGACCAACTATATCCTCACCAACAACTACTCCTTTGAAGCATTACCTACAAACAAATATGGGGTATAGCAGTGGGCACCCAAATCTCATGCACCATCTTATACCAGGCTATTCATGGGCCATCTAGAGGAATCCTTCCCAACTACCCAGAATTCCAAACCCCTCAGATTCGTTGATGACATCTGGATTGAGGGTGAGGATACCCTATCCATGTTCATAAATACCTTTTCTCCCATTCACTTCACCTGGTCCTCCTCAAACCAACAAGCCACATTCCTCAATGCTGACCTCCACCTCAGAGATGGCTACATAAGTACCTCTGTCCATATCAACCTATCAGTCACTAGCAATACCTCCACTTCAACAACTGCCATCCATCCCATACCAAGAAGTCACTTCCATGTAGCCTAGTCACCCATGGCCACGATGATGAGTCTGTCATGAAATATACCAAGGGTCTCACTGAGGCCTACACAGACCATAATTACTCTCTCAACCTTGTTCAGAAACAGATTTCCCTTGCCTTATCTCTCCAGCCACCCACCACCTCCCAAAGTCCCACCATCCATCCATAGAGGGGCATTTCCCTTGTGACTCAGTGCCACCCAGAACTGGAGCAACTGAATCACATTCACATCATGCCTTGAAATGGGGAATGTCCTACCTACTATCCTTCCCTCCCTACCCACAGTGGTATTCCACTGCTCACCAAACTTACACACACAATATCCTGACACCTACTCCCAATCTCTGTAATAGATCTATTTGCAAGACCTGTCCCGTATGTCCTCCCACCACCTTCACCTACTCCAATCTGGTCACAAGCATTTCCTATACCATCAAAGGCATGGCTGCCTGTGAAACCAGTCATGTAATCTACAAGCTAAGCTGCAACCACTATGCTGCATTCTACGTGGTCTTGACAACCAACAAGCTTTCTGTCTGCATGAATAGCCACTGACAAACTGTGGCCAAGAAACAGCTGTACCACCCCATTGCTGATCATGCACAACATGCATTCCTGATGATGATGATGATGACGATGATGATGATGTGTCTATCATAAACAGCACTATGAGCAGTTCAGAGGCGACCTCTATGGTAAGTTCCCATGAAATGGTCTTTCGCCCTATCTTCTGGTAATCAAAGTTAACTGCTCGCCACAAAAGTGGAAAATAATGCCACCACTTGCCATGTGATTTTGTTAACATTACGGGTGGCACACAAACAGTTACTTCCATGAAATCTAAGCGATCCAGGACCATGTACACTCCTCTTGAATTCACTTCCTATTTGTACTGAAACCATGCCTCACTGTGACTTCACCTGAGGCAGCACGTAAGCCGGCGTTTGACTGACGTGGACCATATGGTAACTGGATGCAAAGTGAAGTCATTTCAAAAATATAAATGATCGAGGATGGTGTACAGTCCTTGCAAGTTCACTTTCTATTATTACTGAAAACCTGCATTTAGTAGCAGCCTGTCTGTGATGTCTGACACAGTGCAGAAGCTGGCATTTGACTGATGAGGACCATATGTTAGGTGGCAGCGAAGTGAAGTCTTCATTGCCTCTCAGGTCATATTTATATATGAGTGCAGTGGATGGCCGAAGGGAACACCTGCCGTCATCCACTCTATCCCCAAGTAGCAGCATCTAAATGGCCAATTTTTCAGACACACATCATTTTATAACACTGTTGTATAGCAATTAGAATCTTTGTAATTTTTGTATGAATGGAATTAAGTTGGCTTTAATCATAGAAAAAGTTTCAGCTCGCCTGTATTTAAACTTTGCCACCTAGAATTCTTAGAATGGAACTGACAGTAGAATCTTTAAGAGACCTTGTAATGATTGGTATTTGCATCAGAGTCTTGAAACTTGTTGTAGCTTAATTATTCATCAGGTGCTGTAATAAAAACTGTGTATCATTACTATAAATGATACTTAATCTATTACAAATAAGGACATTGTTGTTCCAATTTTAGTTTTCAATAAATTACTCAAAAACTATTAGATGTAGCTTAATGGGGCCACAAAGTTAATGTTTTTACACCAAACTGAAGCTTCATACAAATTTTCAGCTTTCTAGGTCTAATATTTAGTGCTCTCAATTTTTTGTAAAAATGTGGATTCTGACCAAAATATTGTTCTAATCAAGTTGAAACTTGTAACAGTTGATTTTGACATACATTTGCACATTCTGAGCAAATTTTGGCTTTCTAGATTTATTTTTTATATAAAACGATGTACTTTGGAAAACATATTCATCTAATCACTCTGAGATTTAACAATTTAAACATTAATATACTGAAGCATATGTTGACAAATTTTGGAAAAGTTTCTTTAATTTTTAATTTCATCCTTATATTATGGTGCAATAGTTGTATGCTACACACAGGTGCATTATGACGACGTGGCACTTGTAGCAGTGAACTGGGTAATTCCCAGCACACTTGCTCGCCTCTATATCTCTCAAATGATACAGCATTTGCTTCGCCACACTGTGTGTAAACAAAATGGTAGGCTGGAATCTGGTGTGTGTCACAAATTTTGATTATTCAATTCTTTCTTAATATTTTTAAATGCTTCCTGAGATTCTTGGGTCCAAAACCAGTTAGTGCTCTTTTTAAGTAAATTGCTTCAATAAGGTTCATTCAAATTTTGTCCACTCACAAATTTTCGATAAAATCCACATAAATCATAAAATAATTTAAATAGTTTTCTACTATGTGGTGCTGGAAAATCTGAAATTGTTTTAATTTTATCAAGATCTGCCCAGATTCCTTTCCTAGTAATTACATGACGTAAGAATTTTAGTTTCGGGACAGCAAATTTACATTTTTCAAGTTTCAGAGTCGTACCTCCTTGTCTAAGTTTTTCACATACCTGCTTCAACAATTCAAAATGCTCTTCCCTGCTTTGTCCAGTTACCAAAATGTCATCAACATAAACAGTAAGTTTTTCCTAACAGATCTTGGCCAAGTGCATAATCTAATGCTCTTATAAATTCAGCTACAGACAAGCTCAAACCAAAAGGTACTAAGCAGTATTGGTAACATCTACCACTTTAAAGGAAGGCAGTATATTTACCTGATTCAGGAGCTAAAGGCACCTGATAAAATCCAGAAGCTAGACCCAAACTAGACATAATCTGAATATTTTTAAATTTGTGTAAAAGTTCATCAGTGTCTTCAGGGTGATCTGTTTCTCTGTACAAATACTTGTTTAAATGCCTAGAATCCAGAACCAAACTCACTCCTTTATCTCTTTTTTAAACAATGACTGGGTTGTTACATGGGCTAACACTTCTCTCAATGATATCACACACTTTCATCGTATGCAACTCTTTCTCAACTGCAGCTTTCTTAGCAATAGGTACACAATATGGTTTTATGAAAAATGGGTGGTGTTGTTTTAGCTATAAAGTACACTGATATCCTCTCACTCTACCTAGAATATTACTAAATACATCACTATACTCCCATGACAAAGATTCCATACCCATTTCTGATTATTGGTTAACCCTTTTGCTTCTGAAATCTTGTGTCTCCAAGCTCTTTAAATCCTGCTTCACCTGTATCTAATGTTGGCGTATCTTTGACTACAAATTCACTGTCTTTTATAAAGTGTATACTATTTATTTTACCGTCCTCATAAGACATAGTTGACTGTATAAAATTAGTACAAATACACTCTTCATTAAGTACATTGATAATCAACTTCTGCACTTGCCAATCAGAACCTGCATTCACACTAACTATCCATGCCATGCCAAAGATAAGATCCTCACTGAGATCTTGAATTATTAAACATCCATGTATAAAAGTTACTACCTCAATTGTAAAAGTTAATAAAGCCTGACTTTTAACCACTTTGTTATGTTTCCCAGTTGCACCTTTAATCCATGCTCCAATTACAGGTAATTATACATAGTACTCATTATGTTTTAATTTTTTACTTAAGGATTCAGGCAATCCTGAAATTTGACTGCCTGTGTCAAAGAGACATCTGTCTACCCATGATCCTGTTCTGACTTTAATAAACGGACAAAAAATATCAGCACATTTATCAGTTTTAACATCTTCATATGACAGGTCATTTTCTATCTCTTCAAAAATAAAGCCTCCAAAATCACTGTTGTTCTTACCGTTCCCATTGCCTAGGCACACTTCTATTAAATTAACATAGACACCATTGTCACTGTCACTGAGAATTTCATCAATCTATGTACACTTACTTGTCTCACGTAGATCAGCACTATGGTACTTATCTTTAAGTTGTTTTACAATTATGTGTTTAATTTTATGCCACCAGTCTAGATATAAAGTTAAACACAGATTTTTTAATATAAAGTTAAACACAGAATTTTTTAACATAATTCTAAAGCATTCATCTTTCTCAATAGCATCACTGTTTAATCAAATATTATATAAAAAAAGATTTGTTCTCATTCATAACATTAAGCAGTGCACTGTCACTGTCATAACTAGTCACTGAATTTGTATGATCATTTATACATGCCTCCTTACTAATAATTAAATTAAAAGTTTTGTTTGCTGTGATACTGTTATTAACGTCCCTTAATCCTTTAACAGTGTCCTTGGGTACCTCTACAACATCATAGTCACTACTACACATTTCCTTACTAATACCTAATGTCTCCAGTTCTTCTTTAAAACAAACAAAATACTTTTCTTCTTCATTACTGTACTCATCATCACTTGCCTTCAATTTATTATATTCAGTAATACCACAAGCATCATCAATATCGCCACACAAATGACCAACGTCATCATTCCCTACTTCATTACTGTTTAAATATGCAGTTTCACTTAAGTTGCTGTTCATTAGTACAATATTCACTTTTTCTCACCTGGTTCTTCTATTAGTTTCTGAATTCCAAAATCATCACAAAATTCAGTTACTTCAGCATTTCCCAGTGACAAGTCTCTATCCAGTTATAGAATTCTGATAAATTAATTTCTTCTATATCCTTTCTCCAATATTTGTGTGCTCATGTACCTTATTAACATATTTTGTCGTACCTGGTGAACATACTTCTTTCTCAACAGATATGATACTAACAGGATAGGACACATTTTTAAGATAGCTACTGATAGCTTCTATAGAGTGTTTTTCTTGTGTCAGTATTTGTGTAATTTCTGGTCCATTTGTTATTTGTCTCATGAGCCCCTAATTTTGCGGACCGACAGTGGGACCCAAGCTAGTTTTTTGTTTCCCGAATTCATGCCCTGCCGTGTTTCCTTGTGTTTCAGTTATCATCTCTATTCCAACTCCTGTTCCAGCTATTGCCATGTTGCTCTCCAGGATGAAAATTGTTACCATTTGCTCTGTTACATTCCTTCTAACTTATTATCGTTGCAGTTACTATGTTCCCTCATTTTGTAATTATTACTGTGTCAATTTTGATTACTATTATTTGTGCCTGTTGTGGTTACATTGCCCTTTTATTTCCCCCTCTCCAAAACTCCATCTAATTTATCTACATATTTCAAAAACTGGTCTATTGTGTCATCTGGCCCATAGACTAATTCCCACTGTACCCTAACTGGTAACCTCCCCTAAAGCATCAATCTGGGTGAGTTCATCAAAAGGTTTGCTCAAATGAGCTAATTTTTTTATGTGATTTTTGCAAAACTGTTTTGTGCTAATACGCTCTTCCCTGTAACTTGGTGCATTGAGAAATTCGCTTTTGTCTCTAGCTTGTTCAGTCTCTGACTAAAATCTGTCTAAAAATCCTTTCTCAAAATAGTGTAGATAGTGTCATCATTAGTATACTAACTAGCCCAACTTAATGCTTCACTTTCTAGAAACTTCTTTAAAAATTTGATTTTCATAACATCAATCATATTAGACACAAAATTATCTCTGCAATGCTGCAGAAAATCTACCGGATGTAAACTGCCTTCAGCTGAAAAGTTTTTCACTGGAATGTTGCAAAATGTGGTACCAATATTGTCAACAAGATTTCTATTAACTACATTACTGGGCAATTCTTCAACTTTTTTGCACAGAATAGAAACACTTCTTTCTAGGGCAATGGTTTCATTGTTACTTAATAATACATTTTCTGCAAATTTGCTGCCTGCTGTCTTCACCTGTTTGACAAAACTGCTTTCACCAAGTGTCAGTTTGGTATCAACATTAGTTTCCAAAGTCAAAATTTGGCTATTTACATTTGTGTCAACTTTACTTTTTCAAAAGCAATTTTGTTTTTTCCCCTGTCTTCAGTGATCTCATCTTTGACATTTTCAGTGATCTGATCTTTGACATTTTGGGCTTTACTGTTAAATTTAAGTTCAATTTCTTTGATTTTGGACTCAACAGGCTCTACTTGACCATCTAACCTCACAATTTTTGATTGATATCATTTAGCTGAGCTGTATTTTTACTGATATAATCAAATAACACTCTTATTGAATGGCCAAATTCTGTGAACTGTTTCTTGCTTTCATGTTTATGATTTCCAAGTTGCTCATTAATTTTTACAAACTGGTCCTCATTATATTTATGCTGTTGACTACTAATTTTTATTGACAAAGCAAACATGGTACTTATGTCATTACTATCATCTCATTTCAATAATTTACATGATTCATCAGTTTGTTTTTCCTGTTCTACTGTTTCATCAATAAAGCTTTCCTGTTCTTGTTTCACAACACTGCTTAAGTCTGCCATGTCTGTATTACCCCCTGTTATTCCATATTCTCATTCAGCGACTGTCATTGTTAATCATTATTCTACAAAACACTTTACCAAAAAAGAAAAAAAAATAAAGAAAATATTTCCAGCACTTAACTTTGTTTAGTATCAACATTGTTAATTGTACACTTCAAACTTTATTTTTCATTCTTTTCTTATTGATGACTGTGAACTCTGTTGTTGTTATTGTTGCTGTTTTGTAGCTATGGCTTGTACTTGGCTGATCATTCATATAAATTTTTTGCAATATACACATATTTAAACTGGAACAAGAAAAATAGCCCAACACAGTATTCACATTTCACTTTCAGAAAATCCTGGTTGATGCCACTGTATTCTGACCATTACCACACTCTTGTAGCCCAAATTTGATTTATTAATTCTGAGATAAGTTAATAACTTGGGTGGCTGGTCACATTTTCACAGCACTTGTTGTGCTGAGATAGTAGCAAACTGCAGAGAGAGGTAGAAACGGGAGAATGTGAATAAACAGTTTTCATAATTCTCATCTTTTATTCTTCGTCTTTTTTAGAAGTTGCCGGCTCATAGTCCATTCTAGTGCGTAACTTTTTTACACTGGTCTAGAGGATGCTTGGTCTCATTCAGTTACATAATGTGAACATTGGTGGACTTTCTGCTATTGAACACATATATTTTCAGTCATTTCACTTCACAATGCAAATCAACATCAGTCACAGTGCTGATACAACGCACATGATGTGTACTCCATCCTCACACTTCAAACTTGATTTACTAAGTACCCAAAGACAAATATTTGCCTCTAACAACATGTGCCAAAGAAAATACCATCATATATCAATCTGTTTGTGCAAAATCATCTTTGTAACATACATGTCATAAGTAAAATCAAATAATTGTTTACCATTGCTTATCTTTTTTTAAGAGGTCCATAATCATCATCATAATTGCATTAAGTGCTTATATTTGTAAACATTTAAACATTTTCAAAAAACAAAGATGATGTAACCTACCAAACAAAAGCATTGGTATGTTGATAGACAAACAAACAAACACAAACACACACACAAAATTCAAGCTTTCGCAACCCATGGTTGCTTCATCAGGAAAGAGGGAAGGAGCGGGAAAGACGAAAGGATGGGTTTTGAGGGAGAGGGTAAGGAGTCATTTCAATCCCGGAAGTGGAAAGACTTACCTTAGGGGGGAAAAAAGGACAGGTATACACTTGCGCGCACACACACACATATCCATCCACACATATACAGACACAAGCAGACAATGTAGTTATATGTATACACTTGCGCACACACACACATATCCATCCACACATATACAGACACAAGCAGACAATGTAGTTATATGTCTGCTTGTGTCTGTATATGTGCGGATGGATGTGTGTGTGTGTGTGTGTGTGTGTGTGTGTGTGTGTGTGTGTGTGTGTGTGTGTGCGCGCAAGTGTATACCTGTCCTTTTTTCCCCCCTACGATAAGTCTTTCCACTCCCGGGATTGAAATGACTCCTTACCCTCTCCCTTAAAACCCATCCTTTTGTCTTTCCCTCTCCTTCCCTCTTTCCTGATGAAGCAACCGTGGGTTGCGAAAGCTTGAATTTTGTGTGTGTGTTTGTGTTTTAGTTGTGTGTCTATCAACATACCAACACTTTTGTTTGGTAAGTTGCATCATCTTTGTTTTTAGATATATTTTTCCCACGTGTAATGTTTCCCTCTATTATATTTATACATTTTCATATAGCTATATGGTAGTGGATATCTGGGTTTTGAGTCTTCAACTTGGGAATTGATCTTTCATATGATCCAAGTTTGGGTAGTACATTTATCCCCCATAACCAGTTTTATTATGCTACCAACACCAGCTTTTCTGAATTAAGGTGGGAACTCTCTTTCTGCGATATATCCTACATCCTACATCCTTACCCCATCACCTAGATTGCTTCTTCCATCAACAAACACTGTTGCTCATAGTCTGGCCGCAGCAGCCAGTGACCATGGTGTGTGTGTGTGTGTGTGTGTGTGTGTGTGGGTGGGTGGGTGGGTGGGGAGGGGGGGGGGGTGCATGCGTGCTTGTTGCCTAATTCATACCTTTTAGCCAAAAGCTTCCTTGTTTAGCAGTCTTTTTGTTGTGCATATCTGTGACTCAACATTTCCACTACATGGTGGGCAGCAATCTATCCTTTTTGTAATATTGTAATTATAGTCTAACTATTGTATTCCATATCACTGGACTACAGGATGACTGGATGGCCGGTGCTCAGTAATTCAAGTAATGACATTGCCTATAATCAGTGGATTGTTGAACACAAAGTTGACTACTAGGAAGAAATTCTAGATTACACTCATTCATTGGTCTATGAACACAATATTAACCATTACTAAGATAATCAAGACTAATGTTGTCATCAAACATATCCTACAATGGAGCTATTATTTCATGATCTTTAATGGTTTTTAGAGCCTCATTCACTGTTATAGCAGCTGACTCTAATGCCTTTGCACTGACTTCCTTATGTGGTGCTAGACATCCATTAAATTCACCATAACGTACACCGCATTGTTTACTTGAAGAATAACACTTGCATGCTAGACCTTACAGATTTTTAGCTCACGCTGCACTGAATAAATTTGAGCCTAGTTGCTTCCACATGGGCTTGGTGACCATAGTATTCAGTCAACAAACTACAGACATCTGAAAAACTCAAGCTACTTGAGTTAGAAGGTGGTTGATATTCTGAGCTACTTTCTACAATTGATTAGTAGAAGACAATAAGAGGAAACACTGACAACCAGGGTCAGTTATTTCAGTTGCCTTGCAACAAAGAACAAAACAACAGGAGGAGACCAACCGCTCCCATTTGTTTTGTCAACAAGTGAATTACTTAGGGGGAAGTGATGCCAGTTGCTGCTGCAACAAATGTAAAATTTGCTTCTGTTGTTGCAACAAATGTAAAATTTGCTTCTGTTGTTGCTTTTGGTTGACTAACTACCACTGTCACACCTTATCAAAAGATCTGGTAGAGAAACTGAGAAAATTCTGGTCGTATGTAAAATTGATGAGTGGGTCCAAGGCTTCCTTTCAGTCCCTTGATGACAAGCCTGGTGCAGCAGTTGAAGATAGCAAAACAAAAGCTGAAGTTTTTAATTTCATGTTCAATAAATCTTTCACAGAGAAGAATTGTACAAACATACTTTCATTTGACCATCCGGTATACTCCCATATGGACAACATAGTAATAAGAATACCTGGCATTGAGAAACGACTGAAAGATTTGAAAGCAAATAAATGACCAGGTCCGGATGGAATCCCAGTTCGATTTTGCAGAGAGTACTCTATGGCATTGGCCCTGTACCTAGCTAGCATTTATTATAAATGTCTTGCCCAGCACAAAGTCCCAAGTGACTGAAAAAAAGCACAGGTGACTCCAGTATATAAGAAAGGTAAAAGAACGGACCCACAAAATTAGAGACCAATATCCCCAACTTCTGTTTGCTGCAGAATCCTTGAACATAGTCACTTTCCCTCATTTTTAAACCAAGCAACCCACCTTGAACATATTGTCCTGGAAGAAAATAAAGTTTATTGTTATTGAGAAGCTTATATACACAAATCAGCACATTTTAGAAAGCACTGCTTGTGCAAAACTCAGCTTGCCATTTTCTTATATGATATACTGAGAACAATGGATAAAGGGCAACAGGCAGATTCCATATGTCTAGATTTCTGGAAAGCATTTGACACGGTGTTCCATTGCAGGCTGTTAACAAGGCTACAAGCACATGGAATAATTTCACAGATAATGAGGGGCTCAAAGTAATTGAATCCAGTATGTTGTCTTTGATAGCGAGTGGCCATCAGAGACAAGGTTATCATCAAGAGTTCACCAGGGAAGTGTGATGGGACCACCTCTCTTCTCTATATACATAAATAGTTTGGTTGACAGGGTCGACAGCAATCTTAGGTTGTTTGCTGATGATGCTGGGTGTAAAGTAAGGTGTCTAATGTTATTGGTCGTAGGAAGATACAAGATGACTTAGACGAAATTTCCAGTTGGTGTGATGAATGGGACCTAGCCTTAAATGTGGAAAAATTTAAGTTAATGCAGATGAGTAGGAATGTCAAACCTGTAATGTTTCGATACAGTGTTACTAGAATCCTGCTTGACACAGTCAAGCCATTTAGATATCTGGGCGTAACATTGCAAAGTGATATGAGGTGGAATGAGTGTCTGAGAACTGTGATGGGGAAAGCACATAGTTGACTTCACTTTATTGGGAGAGTTTTAGGAAAGAGTATTTCACCTGTAAAGGAGGCTGCATATAGGATGCTGGTGCAACTTATCCTTGAGTATAGCTTGAGTGTTTGGGATCTGTACCAGGTCGGATTGAAGGAAGACATAGAAGCAATTCAGCGGCAGGCTACTAGATTTGTTACCGGTAGGTTCAAACAACACATAAGTGTTATGGAGTTGCTTCAGAAACTCAAATGGGAATCCCTGGAGGGAAGGCGATGTTCTTTTTGAGAAACGCTATTGAGAAAATTTAGAGAACTGTCATTTGAAGCTGATTGCTGAACAATTCTACTGCCACCAACATACATTGTGCATAAGGACCATGAAGATAAGATTTGAGGAATTAGGGCTTACACGGAGGCATACAGACAGTTGTTTTTCTCTGACTATTTGCGAGTGGACAAGGAAAGGAAATGACAAATAGTAGTAAGGGGTTTCCTCTGCCATGCACTGTACAGTGGCTTGCAGAGTAGCTATGTAGATGTAGATGTTGCTGCAGCATTTGCTGCTGTTGTAGTTCTAACTGCTGCTGATGTCGTGTTTCTTATTTTTCTTGCTATTGTTATTGAAGTTCCAGCTACTGCTGCCACATCTTAAGCACTACAGGACCCATGTGAAGTTTTAGTCAGTTGCTTGATGAGAAACATCATCATTGCCGCTTTTCTTCATTACTTTGAAGAAGGTAGAAACAATATTCATGATCAGACAGTCTTCAGAGACCAGTTGAAACAAATAGGCAATTCAGTGTGATATAGGAGGGTTTGAACTTAAATAGCGGCAACTATTTATTCACAACCAATACAAAAGAGTTACATGTTTGCACCTGTTACTGTCCTTCAAAGTAGTCACCAGTGTTGTGTAGAACCCATTGCCAGTGATGTGGAAGGTGTAATATACCATTAGCAGAGCCTGTTCTGTTGATGGTGTGAATGGAGCGGTCTACTGCCTGCCGAATCTCTGGAACAGTTCTGAAGCGAATGCCACAAAGTGGTTCCTTCATCTTTGGAATCAAATCAAAATCACAAGGACTTGGTGGATGGTACAGTACTTCCCAGTCCCATCAATTGAACAGAGCAGCCACAGCTTGCACTTTATGTGCCCGCACATGTGTCATGCAAAATGATGGATGGATTGAGCAGAAAGTGTCACTGCTTCTTTCACAAAGCTGGTCACAGATGATGGTGACTTTGATCTGATTCCAAAGTGAAGGAACCACTTCGTGGCGTTTGCTTCAGAACTGTTCCAGAGATTCGACAGGCAGTAGACCACACCATTCGCACTGTCAACAGAACAGGCTCTGCTAACAGTATACTACACCTTCCACATCACTGGCAATGAGTTCTACACAATGCTGATGACTACTTTGCTGGACAGTAACAGGTGCAAAGATGTAACTCTGTTTTATTGGTTGTGAATAAATAATTTCCGCTATTTAAGTTCCAACCCTTGTATAACAACAGAGTTAATTTTATGAACGTCTGACCAGCAGAGTTTGCCATAATGAGTGATAAATGCAACCAGAGAGTTATCAAAATCAAGATATGTAATCGGGCTAGGTCAGACTCCAAATATTTTTAGATTAAAGTGTGTGAAATCTTATGGAACTTAACTGCCAAGGTCATCAGTTCCTAAGCTTACACACTACTTGACCTAAATTATCCTAAGGACAAACACACACACACCCATGCCCGAGGGAGGACTCGAACCTCCGCCAGGACCAGCCGCACAGTTCATGACTGCAGTGCGTTAGACCGCTCGGCTAATCCCTCGCGGTTTCAAATATTCATATAATGTGTAACTGAGGTTCTGTATAATGCATGAGTGTGTCTGAGCTACCAGTATTTATTAGCAGTATTTACAAACTGATACTGATAATACCCGAATGGCTATCAGGTACTATACTTTAAGGAATTAATTTGTTGTCATGCAATTAACAACTCCTTCCTACAAAATCATTACAGGAGCGCAAATCACACTGAGGAATGAGAAGCACCTGTATTGTAACACAAGAATATGCCATGCACTGAACGAGATATCACAATTATTAATAGAACTGCACTCACTGTTACAAAGGGTGGGGCTCAAGTCTCCTCCTGGCCTCTAGCATTTCCATGGTTTCTTTAAACCTAGCAAATGAGACAGACACAAGGGTTGCTCCTTTGAAAACAACACAACCAATTTCCTTCCCCATCCTTGTCCAATTCAAGCATGTTGTCTATCTGTAATGACATCATTATTGGTGACAAATTAAACTTTTATATTCCTTCTTTCTTTCTCACAACCTGTGAAAGAAGCAGTGAAATATTTAGTAAAACATGACATAACTTGCACACCACAGCAGTGATATGCCACTTGCCCCACTTGTAGTGACTTGTTTCTCACTCCCATTATTAAAAGTCGACTTTGGGGCATTTTATAACAAGTGCGTAATAGTGCCAAAGTGTGATTCTAAAGCAAAGAGTGACCTGCATTATGTATTAAGGAACTGGTGGTTCTGCTAAGAAATGCGTTCAAATAGCAAACATGTCATCACTGATGTAATGTTAATATCATCTGTTAAAAAAAATTTCATGTAATCTAAATTGGTTTGTTCAATCTGTATACAAAAAGATGAATTCGTATTGCCTTGCACTGTAAGTAAAGATTTATTAATCTAAATATTTTTGTTTCAGAAGGATGACATCTCCACCTTATTCAACAACTTTTCAGACTTATGTAGAGGACTTCCTCCTAATGTTCTGAAACCATTTGTTGAAAAGTCGTTGCTTTTAGCTTTGGAGCACTCAAAAATAGATGAAGGTACGTTTCTTGATGTTTTTATTTTCGTTGTTATTTTGTTATTATTAATGATTTTGTCATATTTTTTCTTATTTTTCAGGTGAAGATAATTCTGAAATGCAGCTGTTTTTTAACAAAATGCTTTCTCAAATCAAAGCAGCTATGCAGAAAGAAAACATTCATGATGCAAATAGAACAATGGTGGCAATTGTTGTGGAAAGTTTGTTGGAAAAGCTTGATGCTGATCACCCAGTGAGTAGCATGAAGCGCTTGTTAGTGTTGTCAGTAGTTCCTGTAATGCATAAACTGAAAGAATTCTGCTTCTTCACTTTTATAAAGGGTTTTTTGTGACCTGGCTTGCTGAGTGTCATGCTCTGGGAAGAAACGGCTCATTCATATCTCTGTAGTGCAAAATATTTATCACCATCAGTATTTGTTATGAAATTTATTGTGTGCAATTCCCCTGAATATCACTGTGTTTCATTCTGGCTTACAAGTTGACTCCGTGATAAATATTAGCAGAATAAGGTCTCGTAAAATTTAATCTTGATTTTATGTTATGGAAATTCCTGGGTAGAATAAGGGAAAGGCAACCACTCACCTATACTGGACTGATGTGTGAAGCATAGAAACATATAACAGGAAACAGTGTTCATGTAGTTTTCAAGTTCTTGCTCTTCTAGTAAAAGGCCACACATTCACACATATAATGACACACACACACACACACACACACACACACCAGTGGCCTTGATCAGACTGGGTATTGAAAGCAGTTACATTGGTGTAAGGTGGTGGGGAGGCGAAGGGAGGGATGCAACGAGTGGATGGATAGTGGAAAAGAGGCAGGTCTTTCAACAGATGGCTCAGCAGTACAACAAGACAACAGGAGCAGAGAGGGTAGAGCATAAAAGAGATGTAGAAAGAGGGAAAAGGGGGGGGGGGGGGTTGTAGGTGGAAGGAAAAGAAGACTGTGATTAAGAGGGAAAAGGATAGGGGAGATAAATGGAGTGGGGTTGATAGGGGGGGGGGGGGGACAGGGAATAGCAACAGAAAGAGAAGGGAAAAGTAGGGTTGCAATGGGAAACAGGTTAGTGGAGGTTTAGGCCAGGGAGATTGCGAGATTGCAGGATATGCTGGAGAGACAATTCCCAGATGTGTAGTTAAGAGAAACGTATGCTGGAAGAGAGTATGCAAATGGCTCACATAGTGAAGCAGCTGTTGAAGTGATTTGTGTTGTGGTGTGCAGTGTTTTCAGCAACTAGATGGTCCAGTATGCAGGCAGTTTGACAGTGGCCATTTGTGCAAGTTGGTTATTTGTCATGCCCACATAGAGTGCTGCACAGTAAGCCAGAGTGTAGATGTAGATGTAGATGTAGACATAGACTGAGACGGGTGAAAGAGCTGAACCACATCCTTCACCAATGTTTCGAGTGCCTCTTGTCATACACTGAGATCAGGGCCACATGTGAAAGCAGCTATGTTACATATCAGCTATGCTGTAATTAATGTACAGCATTTCATGTAGGCATGCCAAGTAATCAACTGTACCTAGATGAATGGCCATCGCCAAACTATTGCAGACTGCACTTGATCATCCAGCTGCTGAACACGCTGCACACCACAACACAAATGACCACAACATCTGCTTCAATATGTAGGCCATTTGGATACTCCCTTCCAGCATACGTTTCTCTGAACTATGCAGGTGGGAATTCTCTCTCCAGCCTATTCTGCACCCTTGCAATCCCCATGGCCTAACCCTCCACTAACCTATTTTCCACTGCCAGTTCTACCTTTTCCCTTCTCTCTTTCGTCCACATCACTCCTATCCCATCCAGATTGTGTACTGCCTTCTCCCACCACTCTTCCTCCTCTCCCCCCTCCCTCACCCCTTGAGCTATCTATTTCTATTTCCACTTCCCCCTTTTCCAACTCTCTCCCTTTCTCTCTTGTTTCCCTGTTTTCCTCTTCATCACAATCTTCCTTTCTTTCCCCTCACTCTTACTCCCTTCTCCCTCTTTCTACGTCTCTTTTATGCTCAACCCTCTGTACTCCTTTCTTCTTGTTGTGCAGCTACTGAGTGATATGTTGAAAGACCTGCCACTTTTCCACTACCCCCCCCCCCCCCCCCTTCTTGCATCCTTCCCTACCCCCTCCCCACCTCCTTCAGCCTAAGCAAATGCTTTCAATTATCAATAATCAGTCTCACCATAATCACAGGAGCATGTGTTTGGTGGTCTGTGTGGTTGTTGTGTGTAAATGTGTGTACTTTTACTACCTTGTGTGAATAGTGTTTCCTGTTGTGTGTTTCTATGCTCCACACATCAATCTGCTACAGGTGAGTGATTGCCTTTCCCTTATTTTAAGTAATGTTCATTTTCTGCCAGATGGAACTGGTTAAGAGCAACTAGCATTGTTGCACAGCTTTGGATTATTTGTCACTTTTAAATTCTCTACAAGGACTGGTAGACATCATGCAGCAGCTATTTCTAATATCCTTTTAGACTCAACAACCTGCACTGTTTTGCCTGTAAAACCAACAGTCAAAGGTTTACTGTATCATTAAGGTCAAATGATAACAATAAAATATATTAACCAGTCAGGTGCAGATCATGTAAGGGGCAATCAAATGAAAACAAGACAGATGAGGAAAAAGTACATAAACTGTTTATTATTTCAAAAGTAATTACCATAACTGTTAACACAGTTATCCCACTGTGAGATGAATCAAGACCTTTTTGGAAAAACTTTTGCAATTGCCTAAAAGAGCAGTGATTGTACCCAGGCGTGCACCTCTTCATCTGAACTGATTGCAACGGCCTGCTTTCTGACTTTATGGAATATGGTGTCACAGTTAACGCACATGGACACTTTGTAGAAACTGAGGCATGCCATCAAATCCAAACACCCACAAATGTTGATAGATGGTATCGTTCTGTTGCAGGATAATGCCACCCACATTTTGCTGACATTGTTTCAAGTATGCTCAAAAGTTTCGCTGAGAAGCCCTTACACATTGTCCGTAAAGTCCCAATCTCTCTGCAAGCAATTTCCATACTTTCGGAGCCTTGAAGAAAGACATTCATGGCTATCAGTTTTCTTCAGATGAAGATGTGAAAGCCTGGGTAAAATCATGATTACATAGAGAATTGTAAACGTTTTTCCATAAGGGCATTGACTATCTTGTGACACAGTGGGATAAATGTATTAACAGTTATGGCAATTACTTTTGAAATGATAAACAATTTACCTACTTTCCCATCTGTCTCATTTTCATTTGACTACCCCTTATGGAAGCAAAATGTTGTATCACAAAATCATAAACAATGAGTCAATCACAGAGATAGAGAAAATTCAGAAGGAGAATGCTGAGGAGAAATTGATAAACTTAGACAGTGTAGATAGAGAATTTAACTCTTTCTTAAACACATTCATACAATGCTTGAGTCTTGTTTTCCCCTTTAAAAGAAAAAACAGGATAATTTTGAGCAGGAGCAAGGATAAGACATTAAGCAATCTTGTGCTAGGAAGAGAACACTCTACCAAATTCAGAAGAGAAACTGTAGCCAAGGCTTGAAAATCTATTACCAACACTAATGTAAAAACCTGCAATCTGGTATTGTGCTCAAATAAAATAAAAAAACTCCAAGAATAATGTGGAATCCATTTGGATCATTGTCAAGCAATTAAAAAAAGAAAACAAAAACAACAACAATTGTGACCCAAATAAAATTGAGCCCCAGAAAATAACTCTGGCAAAAAATGGCAACACTTTCAAATCAGTGGGTACCAAATGCGGTGATTACTTCCACATAGTGGCTGCAAATGTTGGACCCACTGTTAAACAACAAAATACATATATAGTACATTTGCTTGTGCAGTCACTGCACGCACCGTCAGCAGAAAGTAGCTTTAAAAATGCAACTGCTAAGGAATAACAAAATTTGTAAGGTTACTAAAAATTATAATTCACCTGGCTAGGAAGGTGTTTCTGTGAGACTATTAAAATCTTTCATAGGGGTACTGCTGATTCTGCTTGCAACATGCACAATATTTTGATGAGCAACCCTATTACCATCATCAGGTGCACTGACAAACTGACTATGATGAGTTACATTTCTTCTCCATGCAACTCCAGAGTGCAGTTTCAAAAGCAATCCATGCCCAAATGTGTGAAATAGCCAAGTCAGTGGTGGTGTTTGCAGCAATGGCTGCAGAGATGGTATTAGCAGCCCAACTATTTGCAATCCATTTGCCTTGGAGGCAGTCCTGTCATTTTACTGAATACCCCATTTTCTCCCTAATCATATTAGGTTGCATCTTCTGTTGAGGGATGACAGTGCCATGGCATCTTGTTTCTGCAGTATTGGATTAGCGAGGAATAGGGACTGGGGAAATACGAAAATTGGAATGTTATTCTGTAGAGGGGGAGGTTGGATCCAGAAAGGGGAATTTCAATTGTAAGGCTTTTGGCTGGTGGAGGCTGGGTATTCCATGGCTTAGGTAGCATTTAAGGAACAAGATGTGGGATTCCTGCTCCATCTGTCTGTTTCAGTTCAGGAAAGTATCTCTGTCCATAGCTGTTCCTTAAATGCTGCCAAAGCCATGGAATCCCCGTCAACAGCATAGTCATAAAAATTCCTGTCCCTAGATGCCATCCTCTTTCATAATGACCTTCAAATTTTCAGATTCCCCAATCCTTATACCTCCTAACCTGATACACCAGAAACAAGTCTCCATGGTGCAGCCATTCCAGAACCACTTTGCCCCCTCCAGAGGAAACTGTTAATGTGCAGCACCAACTACTTACAGTATACCTCTCAAATTGAAACCCTCACCTCAAACACCTGGAAGAGCACTCCAGACATTGCCTCCAAAAGTTATCAAAATCCTCTTCCCACCGCAAAACACCACTATCCATCAACAGCTATCTTAATACCAGTGAACACTCTCATCGACTCCTCATAGCGCCCGGACCCTGGCTTACTGATCTTTTGCATCTGTCGTGTCCAAAACTCCCTCCCAGCATCCCTCAAAACTTACAACCTAAACAAATCTAAAATACTGTTGTCAGCCTATACACCAGAAACCTCAGTCCCTTAGAAGTCCTATCCAAAAGCCCCACCTTCAGCCTCACACCCAAGTTCCATTATGCTGGATTCATCAAAGACCCTCTTTCCCTCTTTTGATCCCTATTGTGGAAACATTTGATTCCTATTAATCTCTCCAGCCAAAGCCCATTCCAATGCTGAACTTTGTCTCTGGCAATTCGCACCACTATCCAGCTGTGACCCTCTCTCTCTTCCACATAACCACTCCCTGGTTACCTGCCAGGGATTCCTCACCATCCTTTGCCAAGTACCTTTCCAAGAACGCAGATCTCTCAATGGAAGAAAGAACAGCCATACACAACCTCAAGACAGACTGATTTAATCATCCTTCATCCTCCCTACTGACTAAGACTCCCCCACTGCCATAAAGGATCACAGCAGTTACTTGACTGAAGGCATCTGCCAACTGTCTGGTTCTTTTGCATGCTAGCTCTGCCATAGTGATCCCACTCCAGAAGTCCAACATAACCTCCCATCCCTACTCAATTCCTCAGGCCATCATCTCTCAAATCCATCTCCTTCATCACCACAACTACCCCTTACACACTCACCTTCTGCATGCTTTACAGTATTCTCCCCCCCCCCCCCCCTCCTCCCAGAGGGCTCATGATTCTTCTGTGAGATCATGCGTGGCACTCGTGGGACCCTGAGCTATAGCAGCCCATTCTTCCTTCCCAGGCTGCATTTCTGTCCCCCTGCCCCTCCTCTCTTTCCCCGCTCCTTCCCCACAGCCCCTTCCTTCCCCTCTCTCTGTGTTCTTACTTATGTCGACCTGCCTGTTCACCTCATTTCCTGTATTGTTCCCCCTTCCTTGTCTTTTCCATTCTTCCGTTTTGGTATTTTTGGTCTCCCTTTGGGGTTTTACCTCCACTTTGAAATTTTCTCTGCATAATGTGAGCCATGTGGTGCAGAATTCTCTCCCTAGCATCTGTGTACCTGGATTCCTCTCCCCCTTTCCTTTCCCTCTTCCTTCCCTGCTGTAGCCCTCCACCCCGTTAGGTCACCAGCATGTGTAGCCAGTCCACATGGTGGGGCTGTTACGTACCCATCTGGCTGAGCCCTCTGACAACACAGGGATCACACTTCTGATACCTGAGCTGTTGCTTCCCCATGTACACCTAGAAGTGGTTGCTTGTCATTTTGGAGCATCAGAATGCCCAGCAATGGTGCATGTGCCAGATGGCCTGTGCTGTGGCTTGATGGCACCCATTGGGAGAGCCTCTGTTCAGAGTGGGTGGTATCAGGGTGGATGCTTTGCATATGAAACATATCAAGCTCCAAAAATCTGGTTGTTCTTATATTGCCATCTTCTCAGTTTGGTAACGGATCACTGAATGCTGCTTCTTATGACTCTGTGGCCTTCCTTTCCCTGGCTACACACTGGGAGGAGGGCCAGGATCGCCAGCTTGGGGGTCAACACTTTCTCCACTACCTGGTCTGTATTAGGATCAACAGGGACACATTCACTGCCACAAAGCCATTATTTTTGTGTGAAATATTGAAGACAAATTTGGTGAAGTGGAGTTTCTCAGTAAGATGCCATCAGGCTCCCTGTGGTCAAAACTTCTTCTGCCACTCAGTTTGCAGCCCTTTGTGCTAGTGATGTGCTTGGCGATGTCCCAGTGTTCATTACACTTCACTAGTCTTTGATTATGGTTCAGGCAGTCATTTTTTGTAGGAACTTCATTCTTCAAACTGATGAAGAACTCCAGGCCAATCTGGAATGACAGGGTGTTCATTTTGTTCAATGTGTGCAGAAAGGTCGTGAGGACAATTGCTCTAACACCAGCACCTTTATTCTGGCTTTTAAGGAGATAACCACTTGGAGAAGATTGAGGTTATGCGTTATTGGTGTGACATGAAGCCATACATCCTGCCACCTATGAGGCACTTTCAGTGCTTGTGTTTTCGGCACATGTCTTCCCAATGTACAGCAGACCCTCAATATGGTGCATGTGGATACCCACACCATGAAGGGAGCCCCTGTGTACTGCTCCCCATGTGTGTTAATTGTTATTACCGCCACTCTCCATTCTCACTTGACTGCCCAGCTTATAAGAAGCAGAAGATGATACAGGATTATAAATCACTCGATTGTTTATCTTACACTGAGGCTTGTCAGAAGCATGACAGGCTTCACCCTGTGTCTGTGAATTCTACTTGTGCCTCTATTATGTCCTTTCCTCCTCCTCCCTCTTCATTACCCTAGTCCTGTCCCTCTCTCCTCTCCTCCTCCTCCTCCTCCTCTGTGATTACCATGCCCTCCCCTATAGGTGCTGATCCCCCTCCCCAGCTGAAGAACTGTCCCCCATCTTGCCAGTGATGGGGCTCACCCCCATAATACCTCCACCTGGTGCCTCTCAGGCCAGTGGCCTGCTACCACAAGTTGGCCGCAGGAACACAGTCTGTGTGCCCCAGGTTGCCTCCTCTCCTTCTGTTCTGGATCTTGCAGAATCCTGCTCTCCCTCCGTGCCCTGCCCTCCTCACCCTATGAAAGAGTCCACTGGGCTTTGCATCATGCTGATTGGCTCCTCTATCCCCAGGTATGTTTACACCCTCTTTGTCATGTGTGATCTATCCGATAAGATAATCCATGCTGCCAGCATTGCTGTTCCCCTCTTTACAGTCCATGTTCACTATCGGCCAGTTCTATGATGGAGCATGGCCATTGCTTCCACTATACATGATCCAGGTCAAGGCCCCCCTGCTGCCTCCGGAGGTGCCATCTTCTCCCCCGCAACCTAAGTCTGACTGCTTATTTGTGGGTGCCATCCCATCGTCGTTGGTGAGGAGTGGTGACCCAGTGGTGTAACTGGTTCCAGCTCATTCCCCTTCCATTTGGATACCTGCTCCATGCTTATTCTATGGAACTGTAATGGATACTACCATCACCTCCCAGAGTTGCAATGCCTTATTGCCTTTTACTCGGGAGCTTCTGTCATCCTCCAGGAGACTCATTCTACTGATGCTCACTCACAGACCCTTTGTGGATTCCATGCTTTCTGTTGGAACTGTGTCAGCTCTTTGATGGCATCTGGTGGCATTTGTGCATTAGTCTCTATGAATATTGTTAGTACACAGATCCCACTTTGTACCACATTAGAAGCAATTGCCATCCGGGTCCACCTGAACTCTGCAGTCATGGTTTGCAGTCTCTACCTCCCTCCTGACAGACCACCTGTATCTGCTTCCCTAACTGCCCTCTTTCAGCAACTCCTCCGTCCTTCCTTCTCCATGGGAATTTTAATTCCCCCCACACTTTGTGGGGGAGTGCTTTCTTATCTAGTTGGGGGCTCCTCATTGACCAATTTCTTGCAGATCATGACTTGTGCATTCTTAATGGTGGTTCCCCTACTCATTTTAGTACCACATATTGCACTTTCTCTGCCATTGATGTTTTTACTCTCTTCCCCTTCCCTCTCTCTCTCTCTCTCTCTCTCTCTCTCTCTCACTCTCTCACTCTCTCTCTCTCTCTCTCTCCCCCCCCCCCCCCCCCCTTCTTCCTTCCTTACTTTGCTCACCACACCATGACCTCAGTGAATTGACCACTTCCCTTTCCGTTCCCACCTCCAAATGAAAAGCTTACCCCACTGGGCTTTGCATCATGCTGATTGGCTCCTCTATTCCCAGGTCATGTTTACACCCTCTTTGTCATCTGTGATCTATCCGATAAGATAATCCATGCTGCCGACATTGCTGTTCCCCTCTTGACAGTCCATGTTCACTATCGGGCCAGTTCTGTGATGGAGCATGGCCATTGCCTCCACTATACATGATTGTTGTTGTTCCTTGCAACATCTTAAGTGGCATCCAACCTCTGCCAATATTATTACCATTAAACATCTAAATGCCAAAGCCCTTTACTTAATCAAACAGAGCAAGTGGGTGTGTTGGGAACTCTTGTCTCCTCTCTAAGGTCTTCTGTCTCTTTGTCACGGGTGTGGGCTACATGTCCCACCCTCCAAGGTCGTTAGTGGCCATCTTCCATTCCAGGCCCTACCCTTCCAAGTGGCCCTTCTGCAGGTTCATCAGTTTATCGCAGAACACTTTGTGACCTATTTTACAATGGCATTGGTGTCAGGCTCCTACCAAGCCACCTTCCTCCTCCAGATACAGCGGGCTGAAGCTCCCTGTTTATGTTTTAGTCCTTGTCAGTCAGAGTTCTTCAGTGAACCTTTAAATGAATGGGAGCTTTTTCTGGCCAATCTTTCAAAACGACAGCATCTCCTGCATAGATATTTAACCAAATTTGGGTCCAACGCATCTTCCCCTCTCAGTGGAGTAACAGTATTGTGATTCCTGTTCTTGAGCTTGGCAAGAATCCGTCATCCCTTGATGGTTACCCAGGCAATCAGCCTGACCACTCTCCCCTGCAAGTTACTAGAACAGATGGTGGCTTGTCAGTTCAGTCAAGTCTTTGAATCTTGGGACCATGTATCTCCTTACCAGTGTGGCTCAGGAGAGATGGTCTTCAATCGATGATCCGCTTCAATTGGAAACAGCAGTTTGGCAGGCCTTTTCTCACCACTGCCATCTTTATACAGTTTTCTTCAAGCTTCGTAAGGCCTATGACATAACTTGGTGCCATCACATCCTCCTTATGCTCCATGAGTGGAGTCCTTGGGACCTTCTCCCAATTTTTACTTGCCAGTCCCTCCCCCACCAGTTGTTCAGAGTCTAGGTTGACACTGTTCTCAACTCTCAACAGACCCAGGAGAATCACATTCCACAGGGATCTCCATATTAAGTGTCCTCCTTTTTGTCACTACTGTTAATGGACTAGTGGCCTCTTCCAGACCATTGGTCACCCCTGTTGGGCTAGCTCCCACTCGGTGGCCTCTGCGGAATGATTGCTCCACCATGCTCCACATGCTTCCATGTTGCCACTCTGACATGGTTTTCAATTCTCTCCCTTTAAGTTGAGGGCAGTGCACATGTCATTGTACTAAGTCCCTCCTGATCCAGAGCTCTACCTAGAGGCCCAACACCTGACTGTGGCCCCCAGTTCCATTCCTTGGGTCTTCTTTTTGCAACATGCTTACTTGATTGCCCCATCTCCATCATCTGAAGGTTGGGTGTTTTCGTAATTTCAGATCCTTCGCTTCCTTGCCCACACCTCTTAGTATGTAGATTGTTCAACACTTCTCCGTCTTTACCAGGCATAAGTTCTGTACTGTTTGTACTATGGTTGTCAAGTTAATGGATCAGTTGCTGCTACCACTCTTCTTCTCTTTCGATTTGGTGGTCCCAGTTCATGGTTTCCTATGCCATGAATATCTGCTCTTCTCCTGCTCACCTCTCCTATCCTATTATTTTTGCGGCTTTGGGCCATTGCCTGCCCGCTGCCTGTCCTCAGGTAGTTTTACTGCTTGGGATCCACCTCGCTTGTCTGCTCTGTGACTTCCATCTCCTCTCTGTGCTCTCCTTGTCCTCTTCCCCATGTTCTCTCCCAACCACAACCCCCCCCCCCCCCCCCTTTGTTAGTCCCTTGCCCAAGGTTTGGATAGTGCTCATCTGGGGTCTGGATGCCTCCATGGCTCCAGTCATGTTCCATTGTTTGTTCCGAATACCCTTTCAGGAGGCCATTGGTTTTTTTACCGATGGCTCTAAATCTGCCTGTCATGTGGGATATGCCTTCACGTCTTCTCTTGGAACACCATCTCTTACCTGCCACATTCGGTTGGTTACTGCAGAAATGATGGCCATCTATCAGTTCGTCTGTTTCATAAAGTGGTCCTCACTAACACAAGTTTTGTTATATATGGACTCAATGAGTGGTCTTCAAGCTATCACTTGTAGTTTTTCCAGTCATCACTTGGTCTCTGCCATCCATGACTCTCACAGATCTTGGTGATATTACTTGTTCGGTTGATTTCCTTTTGGTTCCTGGCCACACAGGTATTCTGGGTAAAGAACTTGGTAATCATCCAGTGTATTATTCTGATTACACGCTTTTGTGCAATAAATACTTTATTCCTCAGTGATGAATTCCCCCAAAATATGATGCCATATGAAAGCAATGAGTGAAAATAGGCGTAGTAAGCTAATTTACTAAGATGTTTATCACCAAAATTTGCAATGACCCTTATTGCATAAGTAGCTGAACTCAAACGTTTCAGCAGATCATCAATGTGTTTCTTCCAATTTAATCTCTCATCAATGGACACACCTAAAAATTTGGAATATTCTACCTTAGCTATATGCTTCTGATTAAGGTCTATATTTATTAATGGTGTCATACCATTCCCTGTATGGAACTGTATGTACTGTGTCTTATCAAAATTCAGTGAGAGTCCGTTTACAAGGAACCACTTAGTAATTTTCTGAAAGACAGTATTGACAATTTCATCAGTTAATTCTTGTTTGTCAGGTGTGATTACTATACTTGTATCATCAGCAAAGAGAACTAACTTTGCCTCTTCATGAATATAGAATGGCAAGTCATTAATATATAATAACAACAAAGGACCCAAGACTGACCCTTGTGGAACCCCATTCTTGATAGTTCCCCAGTTTGAGGAATGTGCTGATCTTTGCATGTTACGAGAACTACTTATTTCAACTTTCTGCACTCTTCCAGTTAGGTACGAATTAAACCATTTGTGCACTGTCCCACTCATGCCACAATACTTGAGCTTGTCTAGCAGAATTTCATGATTTACACAATCAAAAGCCTTTGAGAGATCACAAAAAATCCCAATGGGTGGTGTTCGGTTATTCAGATCATTCAAAATTTGACTGGTGAAAGCATATATGGCATTTTCTGTTGAAAAACCTTTCTGGAAACCAAACTGACATTTTGTTAGTACTTCATTTTCACAGATATGTGAAGCTACTCTTGAATACATTACTTTCTCAAAAATTTTGGACAAAGCTGTTAGAAGGGAGATTGGACGGTAATTGTTGACATCAGATCTATCCCCCTTTTTATGCAAAGGTATAACAATAGCATATTTCAGTCTATCAGGGAAAATGCCCTGTTCCAGAGAGCTATTACACAGGTGACTGAGAATCTTACTTATCTGTTGAGAACAAGCTTTTAGTATTTTGCTGGAAATGCCATCAATTCCATGTGAGTTTTTGCTTTTAAGCAAGTTTATTATTTTCCTAATTTCAGAGGGAGAAGTGGATGAGATTTCAGTTGTATCAAATTGCATAGGTATGGCCTCTTCCATTAACAGCCTAGCATCTTCTAATGAACACCTGGATCCTACTGTGTCCACAACATTTAGAAAATGATTATTAAAAATATTTTCAACTTCTGACTTTTTGTTCGTAAAGTTTTCATTCAATTTGATGGTAATACTGTCTTCCTCTGCTCTTGGTTGACCTGTTTCTCTTTTAATAATATTCCAAATTGTTTTAATTTTATTATCAGAGTTGCTGATTTCAGACATGATACACATACTCCTGGATTTTTTAATAACTTTTCTTAATATAACACAGTAGTTTTTATAATTTTTGATAGTTTCTGGGTCACTACTCTTTCTTGCTGTCAGATACATTTCCCTTTTCTGGTTACAAGATATTTTTATACCCTTAGTAAGCCATGGTTTGTTACAAGGTTTCTTACGAGTATATTTAACTATTTTCTTGGGGAAGCAGTTTTCAAATGCATTTACAAAAATGTCATGAAATAAATTATATTTTAAATTGGCATCAGGTTCACAGTACACCTCATCCCAATCTAACTGCTGTAGGCTTTCCCTGAAATTTGCAATTGTTAAATCGTTGGCTGAACGTACTATTTTGGAGGACTGTTTAGTATTGCTGAATGGAGCTATGTCATATATTGTAACTAGCTGTGCACCATGATCAGAAAGACCATTCTCAACAGGCTGAGCATTTATCTGGTTAAACTTATCTTGGTCTATAAAGAAGTTATCTATCAGTGAGCCGCTATCCTTTACCACCCAAGTAGGAAAATCAATAACGGGTGTCAAATTGAAAGAACCGAGTAATACTTCAATGTCATTTTTCCTATTACCTTCTTTCAGAGAATCTACATTGAAGTCCCCACAAATAATAATTTGCTTCCCCCTGTCTGACAGATAGCACAACAAGGAGTCCAAATTTTTCAGAAATAGATGAAAATTTCCTGATGGGGACCTATATACAGTTACAATTATAAATGTGCCTTTATTTAATTTAAGCTCACATGCACATGCTTCTATATGTTTCTCTACACAAAACTTTTTTGTTTCTATACTTTTTGCACAATGATAACTTTTGACATATATGGCAACTCCTCCTTTCTCCATATTTTCTCTCATTACATGTGCAGAGAGCTTATATCCACTTACATTTACCTTATCCATATCAGTAACAATGTGATGCTCAGACAGGCATAGTACATCTATTTCATTCTCAGCTTCTAAATCTTCTAAACAAACCAGAAGCTCATCTACTTTATTCTTTAAACTCCCAATATTTTGATGAAATATACTTACATTATTTTTAATTATACTTTTATGAGAACCTTTCCTTATTCTAACATTTGCAGTACTCTCCTGTCTGAGTTTCTCATTGTGCTTAGGCCTAGTTCCTATACCAGTGGTCACATGGTGTTCAGAGAGGCAGATTATGTCAACTGGGTTGGGTGACTCTAATTCATCAATGCAATTACCTAGGACTGAGAGACAACTTGGTGTAGATAAAATTTCTGGTGATTGGTGAAAATTTATAATTGATAGCTGTGATTGGTGATCAAATGTGCTAGAATTGTGCTGTTTAATTTCTTTCCTAAACTGAAGATTTGTTTCAATTGGACTGTGCTGTTTGTATTGTTCTTTCCTTGATTTCTGCCATCTGAGATGATGGGACCGATGTCCTCACTGTTTGCCCCCCCCCCCCCCCCACCCTAAATCAACCAAGCATGCAACCAACCAACCATGCTTTACAAAAACAACAAACCCCAAACCCAACAATCCTGGATGCACCATTGCAGCCATTTAATGTGCTCCCACTGAAAAGACTTTCTGCTCTTGCCAACCAACAACTCCAATCAATTGCTTATAGCCCAGCATCTCATGTTAAAGATGAGAAGATGTGAACCACTTTCTTCACTGACACTGTTCAACCCACACAATTACCACCTGGATTCCTACTCATCACTGTCGGTGCCATCTCTATATAAATCATCGTCATCATGCCTTGCTGCTGTCAAATTCTCTCTCTCTCTCTCTCTCTCTCTCTCTCTCTCTCTCTCTCTCTCTCTCAGCATACCTCAGACTCTAAACCCATCACATCGTTCCTTATGCATCTAACTAATTACATCCTCCTCGCACATATGTAAATACTTCTCCTTTGAGGGAAGATGTACATAAATCATCAGCACAGCCATTGGACATCTGTGTGGCACCCTTGTATGTCCATTTAGAGGCAACTTTCCCAGCCTCCTAAAACCCCAAACCTCTGATCTAGGTCAGGTTCATGTGGGCTGTTCAAAAAGTATCGAAACTTTTTTATTTTTGCAACCAGCAGTTGTTTCGGGCAGTGCACACTGTCTCTCTTTGTAGGAATATGTAGTGTGCATGCCTGATTTATTTACATGACTGCAGCATCAACCAGTTACTGGCTAGCCATTGACAAGTGAAAATGTGTAAGTGATAGTCATTTGGATTTTGTGTTATGGGCAAAATGACAGAAAAATTGGAAGAATGTTATTACATCAAATTTTGTTTTAAATTTGCTGTTTCTGAAGTTGAAACAGTCTGAAAGAGTCAACATGTGTTTGGGGACAAAGTGATGGGTATTATACAGATAAAGGAGTGGTACAACCACTTCAAAGATGGCTACTCATCAGTGAAGAATGAAGCATATTCAGGTAGACCTTAAACACCTGCAAATGAGGTTGTTATTGATCACATAAGAACTCTTGTGATGCAAGATAGACAAATCATTATCAGAAAAGACAGACATCAAAAGGACCTCATCAAAATTTGTGCCATAGTTGCTAGTAACTTATCAGAAGCAACTGTGTTCAGAGATTGCACAGGACATGCTGGATGCTGTCAACAGTAAACACAACTTTCTCAACACAGTGATGACTGGTGATGAGACCTGGGTCTATGGATACAATCCAGAAACAAAGTTCCAGTCATTGCAGTGGAGGCATCCTTCACCCTTTGAACCCAAAAAAGGCGAGGCAGGTCCGCAGCAATGTGAAAGTCATCCTGATCACCATTCTTGACTCTAGAGGCATGGTCCATTATGAAGACACCCCAGAAGGTACTGATCTTGATAAAGAGTACTGCCACAAGGTTCTGCATCACCTTCATGAAGCAGTGAGATGCATATGGCCGGACTTGTCGGCAGCAAGACACTTACCACAATAATGCACACACTCATTGTTCTTAATTAACCCTCAGCCTACAACTGTGTACATTAAATTTTGCTGTGTATTACTTGCAACAGAAGTATTTTTTCTCAGTGGAAACCTGAGGCACACATTTGTGAATGTTAAACCCTTTCATCACATGCAAGTGCTGTCAACTGTTGGGCAACATTGAAAATATCAACAGTGTAGCAGTGTGCTGCGGCTCTTGACAGTGCACAGCAGATTGTGACCAGCAGAATACCGAATGTGATTGGTTCACTATATTCCATTGTATATTTTTGTATAAAAGTTGCATCAAAAGTCATTAAAAAAGTCACCTAAGCGCATTACCACATCAATAAAAATTTTCCTTCCTCCAGAAAAAAATCAGGTTTGAACGAGTTAATCCAGAGGTTTTTGGCCAAACACAACACAACTGTGGTCTGTCAGCCTCTCTACCCCACTGACCTAGCACTAGGCGACTTCTGGCTTTTCCCTTAAGGGGTCAGATTCTAGAATAAGGAAGATATTTTGCAGAATTTGATGAAGTAACTGCACACCATACCAAAACAAGTTGGGAAAGGTGTGTAGAAGCCAAAGGGGACTACTTTGCAGGTGACTAGTGTTAAACAATTATCTTGATAATGTGGAGGCAGAGCCAAGATACCCTATCCTCATTCCTCTACAGTCTTGACAGCTTCTCTCCCTTTTGTTCCATCTGGTCCTCTTCAGCCCAACTTGCCACCTTTCTGGTTGTTGACACCCCTCCCCCTCCCCCACCTTGCTCCCTCCCTCCCTCCCCTCATCGCTCAGTATCATCTTGGTCTGGAACAAATGAACATACCCTTCATGAGGGCTTTGACTTTCTATCATCATGTCTGGAAACGAGGAATAATGTACCCACAATCTTTCCCACCCACCCTATAATGGTATTCCACCATCCATGCAAGGTACACAATATCCTGGACCATCCCTATGCCACACCCATTCCACACCTCTAGCCAAATGGGTTATACTGCTCCGGAAGACCCAAGTGCAAGACGTGTCCACTTCATCCACCAAGCACATTCTACTCTACTCCAGCCACAGGTTTATCCTACACCATCATATGTCAAACAGCCTGTGAAAGCAATCATGTCATGTACCAACTTTGCAGTAATTTCTGCATGGAGTCTTATGTGGGCATGACCACCAACCAACTGTCTACTCAAATAAGGTATGGCCAAGAGCAGAGTTAACCAGCCAGTTGTGGTACACTCTGTTAAGCACAATATGATCAGTATGCTCTTAAGTCTCTGCTAACTCCCACCCCCCACCACCACCAAACACACCCACACCCACACACCTACACTCTGCCCCAGGTCCACAACTTCACTCATCCATCACCTACACCCTCCTCTTGACAGTCCTTCCCATCATGTGTTCTGTCATCCTCTGCCAAACCAATCCAAGTCATTTATCATTGTGTGCTACATTTACTCATCAGTGCTGGTGTCTTGTCGCATTCCTATCCCATGCACCTATGCACCTGCTGACTCTCCCTCCAACATTCCCATCCTATGCAAGTGCTGTCTCCCTCTGAACCATCAGCTACCCTTCCCCAGCCCTCCCTACCTCACTCTTTCGCCTTTCTCCCACACCCACGCCACCCACCACAACCCCCCTCACACAAGTCTACCAGTATAACTGTTGTCCATGCATTGTTTGTTCAGCTGATGGCAAAATGTGTGTGTGTGTGTGTGTGTGTGTGTGTGTGTGTGCGTGCGTGCGTGCGTGCGTGCGTGTGTGCGTGTGTGCGTGTGTGCGTGTGTGCGTGTGTGCGTGTGTGCGTGTGTGCGTGTGTGCGTGTGTGCGTGTGCGCGTGTGCGCGTGTGTGCGTGTGCGCGTGTGCGCGTGTGCGCGTGTGCGCGTGTGCGCGTGTGCGCGTGTGCGCGTGTGCGCGTGTGCGCGTGTGCGCGTGTGCGCGTGTGCGCGCGTGCGCGCGTGCGCGCGTGCGCGCGTGCGCGCGTGCGCGCGTGCGCGCGTGCGCGTGCGCGTGCGCGTGTGCGTGGGTGTGTGGGTGTGCGTGTGCGTGTGTGTGTGCGTGCGTGCGTGGATGTGCATGTGTGCGTGCGCGCGCGCACAAGCACACATGCGCACACGCGCACACACGCACACACACAGTGAGTAAATGAGTAAATGTTACTGCGTGTTTCCGCGCGCGTGCGTGCGTGCCTGCCTGCTAATCACTCCACATATGCGCTCGTGTGTTTGTGTGTGTGTGTGTGTGTGTGTGTGTGTGTGTGTATATTAGTAATTATGATTGGTTAGTGTAAAATATGAAAAGTTTTAGAAACTTACTAACCGGTAAGATGTGAAAATAATCAAGACAGTTGTGTAGGCCACAAATAAACATATAGCAGATATTAAAATGATTTATTGCCATTTTAAATATTTTAAAAAGAAACAAGAAAAACCATTGGTGGTGTCATAGCAATTGCATAATATGTCTGGTTTGCTGCACAAGGTGTCAAATGCTTGCTATGTCTCTAGTCATGTAAGCTAGTATCTCTATGCCAGGAGAAGTCACAGCACCTTGTTGGCAAGTCATCTGGTACTGACACTACAGTCTGAACTGCCAATGCTAAGTGTGGTGTCACCGCCAGACACCACACTTGCTAGGTGGTAGCCTTTAAATCGGCCGCGGTCCGTTAGTATACATCAGACCCTCGTGTCGCCACTATCAGTGATTGCAGACCGAGCGCCGCCACACGGCAGGTCTAGAGACACTTCCTAGCACTCGTCCCAGTTGTACAACCGACTTTGGTAGCGATGGTTCACTGACAAAATACGCTCTCATTTTGCCGAGATGATAGTTAGCATAGCCTTCAGCTACGTCATTTGCTACGACCTAGCAAGGCGCCATTACCATTTACTATTGATATTATGAATAATGTACCGTCAAGAGCGATGTTCACCAGTTATGGATTAAAGTTAAGTATTCCACCAGCTACGTCCGTTTTTCTAAATTCTAATTTCCTTGTCCTGTTCCAGACTCACACCAGCCTGCGTGACTAAAACGCGTGGCTTTCGGTTTCCTCTAAAAACACGGTGTTGGCTCTCCTGCCAAGCCACAACACTAAGAATGCCATGCCAACAATGACATGGCTGACGTTTACCACAAGGACTTCATTACTCATGTTGTGCATGCACACATGGCATTTTCCCCATTACTGTGCCCTTCACCCTTCTGGCAGCAGACGTCTTGTGGCACAACCACAATATTTATATGCCAGGATGGTGCTAAACAATACGCAACAAATACTTTCTTTCTTTTGCTGATGCCTTGTCCTGTGGTTTCCCAGGGTCGGCTTGGTTAGGATTGGATTTGCAAGGTTAATTTTAAGGGGTGGCCAGATGCCCTTCCTGCCACCCCCCCCCCCCCCCCCCCCCGGGACGGAATTAGTGTACCACAGCTGTGTGTGTCTAGTGTAATCCATGGAATAGTGCGAATGTGTTCAGATGGCTGCAAGTCATGTAACTGAGGCGGAACATGAGGACCAGCCCAGTATTCACCTAGCGGGATGTGAAAAACCACCTAAAAACAACATCCAGGCTGGCTGGCATGCTGACCGATGTCAGTAATCCACTGGGCAGATTTGATCTGGGGCCGGTGCGCCTACCCGAGTCCAAGAAGCAGCGCATTAATGCTCTCGGCTAGCCTGGCAGGTAAAGCCAACAAATACTATCAGGATTTAAATGTTGACAACCAACTGTTCTCAGGCTAGAATCTAGTCAGCGTCACCACATTACTATTACTGTAAGCTTTATGTTGTGCATTCATCTAAACTGTTTGAGATAATGTAATATGTTTGATGCAGTATAATTTTGGCATTACTATTTGGAACACAGGATCCAGAAAACAATACTTGTTGCTAGACATTCCCTGAAATACCGGACTCCACTTTGTGAACATGTATTTCCCGAGCTGTTGATGGAAATGAAATAGCTCTTATCTCTCAAAATCTTAACACTTTTCAGCGGAATTTGTATATTCATTAAGCACCAGTATCCATCCAAAGAAGACCCAGATTGGTAGTCAACTGATGACGATAGTATTTTGTAAGAAGTGTTGATAGTAGTACCAGAGAACAAGTTTTTCGTATTCCATTTATTTTTGTCAGAAAGAAGGCAGTTTGACAAAAGTTGTTGCATATCTACAAGATAATATTTCTTGCTTATTTGGAGTAAGGTGTCAACATCAACAATATTTTCTTCAAAGGACAGATACATATCTACAGCGTACTTCTTAAGATAAAAACCGTGGTATTTAGGCTTTTTTGTACACCATCTTTCGAATAGTGTCTTTACAGTAACACTTTTTAAAAAAGTTTCATTCTTAATTCCAGATGTTTGCTGCCTATGTGGACTGTGTAACTGAGCTACCTACAAAAAACATTGAGCGAATGAGTTCCCCTTCTAATTGGTGGGAAGTCACAGCAGAAAAGTTACGTCTTGCCCTTCATATCCGTAGCGCCATGGCTCGCAGGACTGACACAGACGTTCCACTTACCTGGCTGAATGAGTGCATTGATGCAACTGCTTCCTTAACAGGGTTAGTACTGCAGTTTGTATTTGTTAGTGTGTTATTCTTATGACCACAAAGGAAAGTATGAACTGTGTTAAACTATGTTATAATTTGTTGTATATGTTTATACTTTGAAGTACTTATTTTTTTCCTTAATATTGCTGTACTTTCCCTAAATTTTATTACTCTCTCTTTAATTATTACTACATCAGGGGGCCTCGTGTGAAACTTTTGCAGTTTTATAATTTTAAATAATGACAGAAATAATGATCATGAATTTAAGAGACATCCTTGTATATCTCGACAAATGTTTTCAATTACAGTAAGCACTTTAGGCCATAGCAGCAATAGGTAAAGAACAACTGAAGGCGACAATGACAAATGTGTTTGTGATTTTGGAAAGTATGTTTGTTTAGTAGGGTCAACTTGCATGACGGATGGAGATAATCAACTACTGCAGTGGTCACGGTATTATCTGTGACAATTTTGTGTACAAATTATCCAGTTAATAAGTACTTTAAAACAAATAAAAGGTATTTGTAATAAGATAATATTAAAAGGGAGTAAGTGAATCTCTTATTTGTGATTAATAAGTTGCTTAATAAAATATAGGTGTGAAGTTGAGCATCCATGATGCCCTTTTGTCTGTGATAGTTAAGTCCCTTTTACATTAAAATTTTCTACATGTATTAAGTTTTATCACAAAGTCAATATGCAATGTCAGAAGCCACATAAAATATCTTTCTGACAAAACTGCATTCATCCCTGTACAATTAATATAAGTTGAGAAAAAGTGATGTTGACTTGAGAAATAATATAATGATAGAAATCACAGATAGATCTAGAACTCATTTAATTAATCGTGGGAGGGAATAATGTCTTAAACAGGAAACAACCTCCCAGAGCAATCTTTGTTTTGTGTACTTGGTGGAATCCCCTTGTTAATCTGAAGCTCCGATCTTCCACAGTCCATGACTGCTTATGATGCCTGCAAGAAGTCTCACCCAAGAATAACATGTGACTATGTTTTGTTAAAACAAAAGATTCAAAGGGCAGTGTTTTTCTGCCATTGGTAGTTATTCATGCAATACAATTCCTGTCAGCTGGATGTATTACCCATTTGCAACTTTTGGCACAATTGTTTTCGTGTCACAGAACATAATCTTCCTTAGCTGATAAGCGTCCTATGTTACAAAAAAAAGAAAGCCCCCAGGTTGACTAGTGCCCAGATAGGTTGGCTGTTACTGGTGATGTCAATGAGATTTCATGACATCTTCATGACTATCATCCATGGAGGAACCGCATCTATGGTGGCCTCACCTCCGTAGGCCTTACTTTTCCTGAAGTCATCAGATAGCCTAGCGGCTGTTACCTCTGTACGACATTGGGGAATGGCTAAAGTACATTGTGGGAACAAACTCGTTCAGGATTCAGATGGGGGCTTCTTCCCGCAGGTTGACTACCATCATTCGAAATCGACTGATGGGAATAGAACTTTGTGGCAGTATAGTAGTCATCAAGAACCTGCCCTCTTTCTCTGCAGTAGCATATAATGTGTCCAGAATGTCCACAATGGAGACACAGTGGTGTGTTGTCCTCTGTTCTCCAAACATCTGTTCCTCTGTGGGAGTTACACTTGATGTAAGTGTTGGCCATGCCTGTGTTAGTTGTGTGTTGGCCTGTGATTTGATGGCTACGGCATAAGTCTAAGTTGGCTGAGACCATTCTTCCTACACATTTGATGCTACAGATTAATACACCTCTTCAACATTCTTCATTATCTACTGGTGTATCTGGTTGACAATCATGACTCCTATCTCTTGCTTACTCAGTCAGACAGCCCTGGTTGCCATAAAGTACTGTATTTCTTCTCTCACTACCTGGAATATGAGAGAGATGATGTCTTAGTAGTCTTACAAAACTGTCATAGGGACCACGTTGATATGTCAGTCATAACTCTTTCGCCTGATTTTTTTTCTCTTGGATTTCATCAATGTGCTGGCACCACTCGATGAATTCCTCTATTGTTGCAACATCCTATACCAGAAGAGTTAGGTACATGTCTCATGCAGTTCTTTTCATCAAGTGTGATATTTTGTCAGCTTCTGCACTATTGGTATTCACAATGTGTCACAGGGCCAAAACATTTCTCTGTAGGATCTTGTCATTTCCCCATGATGTTGGGCCCTCGAATTCAGTTGTTCCTCCACTAAGAGGAGTTGCCACTTATTGTTGCTAAACATTTTCTTCAGTTTGGTTGGGAACTAATTCCAGCTATTGAGCTTTTGTTCATTGTTCTTGAACCACTCCCGGGGTGTCACATCCAAATAAAAGTACACATTTTCCAAACACAGCATGTTGTATTTGGCAATTTAGCCAAATGCTTTTAGCCATTTCATTGGATCCTCACCAGTGTCATAGGAAAATGCTAGTGGGTGCCTAATGTACAGTTGATTTGTTGCCATTGTACAATCCATCAGTCTCCTGAATATGTGGACTGTGTTAATGATGTACTGCTTGTATTCCAGTTCCAGTCCATGTAGGTGATGGCTTTTACATAGCATAATTGAGCCACAGTGAGGTAGATGTCTTGAAATAACCAATGTTTCACCAAACATTGTGACATTGTAACCACAAATGAATCCAATTGTAGAAGCAGGGCTGTCAGTGAAGTATAAACTTAGCACTGAAAGCACCTTTGTTATGAACTCCAACATACAGCCACAACAGAACCAACTCATGGATTATAAAAATATAGAAAATTCCAGAAATCTGCTGTTTATACAAATGTAGATTATTCCAAAATGCTGCTGTTAATATGAACATAGAATATTCCAGAGTATACAAACATAACAGATATAAAATATTTCGAGAATCTTGCATAATTGATAAATACTAAACACAAATAATTTCTTGAACTTATTTGGGCCATCAATAAGTTTCAGCTGTATTTATTTGGCAAACCATTCACCATGCCTAGGGACCACCATTCTAACAGACAACCATTCTCTACACTGGCTGCCTAGCTTGAAGGCTCCATCAGGTCTATTGGCGAAATGGGCACTGAGGCTTCAGATCTACATTGTCATTGTGGTATACAAAAGCAGATGTAAACACAAGTATGCCAACTGCCTTTCATGGAATCATTTGGCAGAACACAGAAGCATGGATGCAATCTCAGTCAACGCTGCGTTAAATGGCATTGCTACTGAACAGAGGAAAAATCTAACACTGCTTAAAACCATAGAACCCCTGAAGGAGGAGGAATGGACCAAAGGACAATTCCAGTTAATAAACAAGACCTTGTATAAGAGGAACTTTAATTCAGTGGGTGGAAATAATGACTTGTCTGCCCAGCTCACCTTCATCCAGCTATCCTGAAGTTTTCCACAATTCTAAAACATCTGGTCATCAAACATTCATGAAAACTGTAGACAGAATCAGGCACAGGTATCACTGGGCATGTCTCCGCTGATCTGTTAGACACTATGTATGTGAGCCACTGTAAAGAATGCCAATGACATCTACATCTACATCCATACTCCGCAATCCACCTGACGGTGTGTGGCGGAGGGTACCTTGAGTACCTCTATCGGTTCTCCCTTCTATTCCAGTCTCGTATTGTTCGTGGAAAGAAGGATTGTTGCTATGCCTCTGTGTGGGCTCTAATCTCTCTGATTTTATCCTCATGGTCTCTTCGCGAGATATACGTAGGAGGGAGCAATATGCTGCTTGACTCCTTGGTGAAGGTACATTCTTGAAACTTCAACAAAAGCCTGTACTGAGCTACTGAGAGTCTCTTCTGCAGAGTCTTCCACTGGAGTTTACCTATCATCTCCATAACGCTTTCGCGATTACTAAATGATCCTGTAACGAAGTGCGCTGCTCTCCGTTGGATCTTCTCTATCTCTTCTATCAACCCTATCTGGTACGGATCCCACACTGCTGAGCAGTATTCAAGCAGTGAGTGAACAAGCGTACTGTAACCTACTTCCTTTGTTTTCGGATTGCATTTCCTTAGGATTCTTCCAATGAATCTCAGTCTGGCCTCTGTTTTACCGACGGTCAACTTTATTTGATCATTCCATTTTAAATCATTTCTAATGCGTACTCCCAGATAATTTATGGAATTAACTGCTTCCAGTTGATGACCTGCTATATTGTAGCTAAATGACATGGGATCTTTCTTTCTATGTATTCGCAGCACATTACACTTGTCTACATTGAGATTCAATTGCCATTCCCTGCACCATGCATCAATTCGCTGCAGATCCTCCTGCATTTCAGTACAATTTTCCATTGTTACAACCTCTCGATATACCAGAGCATCATCCGCAAAAAGCCTCAGTGAACTTCCAATGTCATCCACAAGATCATTTATGTATATTGTGAATAGCAACGGTCCTACGACCCGCCCCTGGGGCACACCTGAAATCACTCTTACTTTGGAAGACTTCTCTGCATTGAGAATGACATGCTGCATTCTTTTATCTAGGAACTCTTCAATCCAGTCACACAATTGGTCTGATAGTCCATATGCTCTTACTTTGTTCATTAAATGACTGTGGGGAACTGTATCGAACGCCTTGCGGAAGTCAAGAAACACGGCATCTATCTGGGAACCTGTGTCTATGGCCCTCTGAGTCTTGTGGCGGAATAGTGCGAGCTGGGTTTCACACGATCGTCTTTTTTGAAACCCATGCTGATTCCTACAGAGTAGATTTCTAGTTTCCAGAAAAGTCATTATACTCGAACATAATACGTGTTCCAAAATTCTACAGCTGATCGATGTCAGAGATATAGGTCTATAGTTCTGCACATCTGTTTGACGTCGACAGATGAATGACAGAAGCACTTGCTGCAATTACATCAGGGCATCTGGTACCAATCCCACCTGCAGCAGTGCAATTTCACCAAATTCACATTGATCTGTTGAGGAGGTTACTCAAATCAACAAATCGGGAACCAATGAATAGTAACCTGTGCTGACCATCTCACCTGCTGTGCTGTCACCAAAGTCGTACCGATAGTAGAAGCTCTGGAAATTGCAAGATTTCTTGTAGAAGACATCATTATGAAGCATGGAGCATCTGATATGATGATCTCTGATAGTGGAAAAGTTTTCAGTTGAGATTAGTATCAGAGGTAATTTCATGTTGTGATATCAGCCACAAGATAACTGTCTACCACCCACAGATGAATGGTGTCACAGAACAATTTATGCCAAGATGATGGCAGATATGATCTCGATGTACCTTGATATTGAACAGAGAAACTGAGATACAATACAGCCCGCATGACATTTGCACACAGCACAGTGAAGCAAGATGCTATAGGCTTCACACTGTTCTTTATTCTCTATGGTTAAGGGGCCAAAATGACAATGTATACACTGTTCCTTTACAGCCATACAATACTGTGGATGACTACGTGAAACACCTCATCACCAGGACCAAAGCAGCAAGGCAGCTAACTCACATCTGGATGGCTAGAAAAAAGACTGAGAGTGCTATATTGCCAATTACTGGCCAGTGAGATACAGCCTGGGAGGCTTGGTATAGATTTTTCTGTGCAGAAAGTGGGACTACTCAAAAAGATAGATCACTAGTTGGATGTCACAAATGAAGTTGAGGGCTATGACCCTTCATCAAGAAGACAAAAATGCATAGATGGCATCCATGTCCTCCGCATGAAGCCCTACTACAATCCTGAGACACAGTTTAACAATAACAGGTTCAAGAAAATTGAAGACCAGCTCGATGGTTGCAAAGCTTCAGTGAGAGTGGCTACCTTTGATATTCATCATAGTGAAGAGCATGTGATAATAATACCAGAAAGCAAGGATCTGCCAGCACTGCTATACAGAGGACCATTGACAAAATCTAGATCCAGGGTGCTGCAGTTGGCTCCAACAAGAACTTCTGAAACAGCATCTCACTGTTTGTACAGGACAAAGAGCAACACCATGAGCTGTGGGGAAGAACTTAGTGTTGCTGGCTGGCATGCTGCAGGACACTAGTTGAAACAAAACCACACCAATTATTGTTATTTAGTATTTATCATTTCTGGAATGTTCTTGAAATATCTTATATTTGTAATGTTTGTATATTCGAGAATATCCAGTGTTTGTATAAACAGCACCACCCTCCATCCATGAATTGAGTTCTGTTCTGGCTATACATTGGTGTTCATAGTAACCATTCTATTAGTATTGTTTGTTCTGTTTTGCTGATGACCCTGATTTCGGTTTTGGGCTTGTGTGCTTATGACATGTCAATATATGTATAACTTTGTATATAAAAACAATGATGAGGTGACTTACCGAACGAAAGCGCTGGCAGGTCGATAGACACACAAACAAACACAAACCTACACACAAAATTCAAGCTTTCGCAACAAACTGTTGCCTCATCAGGAAAGAGGGAAGGAGAGGGAAAGACGAAAGGGAGTGGGTTTTAAGGGTGAGGGTAAGGAGTCATTCCAATCCCGGGAGTGGAAAGACTTACCTTAGGGGGAAAAAAGGACAGGTATACACTCGCGCGCGCGCGCACACACACACACACACACACACACACACACACACATCCATCCACACATACAGACACAAGCAGACATATTTAAAGACCAATGTATAACTTTGTGTGTGTGTGAGCTCCGAAGAACAACACAGATTCATAAATAGACCTACTGTCTTCCATTTTTTGCCTTTCTTGAACCTGGTCAGGACACTCAAGTTGTGGGCATTCTTTAGAAGGCTTTGAGCTAGGGCAAGAAGTTTGTCATGGATCCTTATACAGGGTACAGCCGAGCATGCTCAGGCTGGTTTGCAGTGCCACCAGTCAGTCTCAGTATGCCCGAGACATGTGACCATGTGAGAAATGTAACTTTGTCATTACAAACATGTTCCATACTGGCCATATATGGTGACTACAGAAGGGAAAAATTCATCATCAGCAGTTTAGGTAAACAGACAATCTTTGCAAAGATGACAGTCTTGCTTGATTAGTAGTCCACACTGAATTATAATTGCATCATCATCATCATCATCATCATCGCCATCATCTACAGTTTATGGTCCCTGGCTGTCTGTGTCTGTTTGGAGCATAAGCCTCTCTATCTTCCCTAAATTATAATTTAATAATAGATGAAAATATGGCAGTGAAAAGTTTGAGGTAATAATTAGACTGTCAGGAGGACCTGTACCCCTGTCTACCTCTCAGTGGCTCTACTCTGTACCCATTCTGTTGTTTTTTAACTCACATTTTTCCAGTGTAACAAAAAGTCATTAATTTTGTTAATATTGCTTTGTCACCATCATTAAACTGTCCCTTTCTCTCTTTGACACTCTTGAATTCTCAGGGCTACATTGTAGCTACTAGTTCTAGTAACATGCAAAATGAAATTTATTATGTTTTCTTTAATTTTATTTCTTAAACACCATGTGCCTTATTTTCAGGTGTCAGTGTTTTTGAGCCTACATTATCAGGTGCAGCCTTTCAGTGCTCAAATAAATCCTATTTCTGACGTTTTATTGTGGCTTGTACCATTTCTTTGTAACCTATATTTGTAACATTCATGTCAATATTAAAAGTCATCAGCAAGAGAGTCCTAACAATAGACATTTATATGATTGAAAATAATGGCAACATTAGGCAATTAGTTCTGAAACTATGATGTCAGAAGGCTGCAATAAAAGCATATGTGAGGTATGGTCAAATAGTAATGGGAATTTTTTAATTGCTCAGGCTTCACACATCTGAGGGTTGTTTTTATTTCATTTTATTTAAGTTATCTTGTTGGTACATATGTTCCTGATGTATGGTAGCATTTTCAACTGTTCTGAATATGTAGTTTATTGTTGACAGTTGAGAAGGTTACAAGTGTTTTTAAGCACTCAGCAAATTTTTACTTTCGTAAAAGATGGATCAAAGAATTTGCTTGAAAAATGGAGAAAGTACAGCACTGTATTTGAAATATTGACTGTGGCTTTTGTGAATATACTGTGAGTCAGACAAGAGTTTAGGAATGGTTAAAAATGTTTCAAAGAGGGCCCAGAAGACATTGAAAATGACAACCACCCTGGATGCCCTAGCACTTCAATTACCGATGACAGTGTGGAAGAAGGAAAGAAAATGGTTCCAGAAAATCAGCAAATTTTCATCAGAGAGGTTGCTGCTGATGTTTGCATATCCATTGGATCATGCTACACAATTTTTTGGATGTTTTGGGCGTAACTTGTGTAGCAGGACAGTTCTTTCTGAAAGTGTTAATTAAGACAAAAAACTTTGTCACCTAGTGATCACTCAGGAATTGCTGAATGAATTCAACAACAATCCAGAGCTTCTAAAGAATGTTATAACAGGTGACAAAATATAGATATACAATTATGACATTGAGACCAAGGCGCAATCAGCCCAGAAGAAACTGCCTCAAGAGCCAAAACCAAAAAAAAATTCCACACGTTCCATCATATGTAAAGGCTCTTCTCACTGTTTTCTTTTAATATAATGGGATAATGCATTGTGAGTTCCTTCCGTATGGACCTACAGTTAATAAAGGATACTATCTGGAAGTTATGCACCATTTTTGTGAAGCAATACAAAGAAAATGACCAGAATTGTGGCAAAACCACTCATGAGAATTGCATCATGATAATGCTTACGTGTGAGTGCGTGTTAATGATTTTTTGGCCTCAGCCACCATATTCGCCATACATGCCCCCTGCTTGTTCTTCATACTCCCAAGGCTGAAGAGAACTGTGAAAGGATGTCATTTCACCACCTTTGATGAGGAAAAAACAGAGTTGCTGAAGAAACTGAACACCATAATGCAAAGTGAGCTCCAGAAGTGCTCCCAAGATTGGAAAAAGTGCTGTCACAAGTGTATCATATCTGAGGAGGATTACTTTGACGGGGACAAAGTTGATGAGTAAATAACGATTCTTTAAGAAAAACAAAAATTCCAATTACTTTTTGATCACAGCTGGTATACTGCCCAGCAAAAAATGTGAAACTATCTGAAGACATGGCCAGACGTCTGTGTAACTTTGTACACATACACCCCATGAGTGGGTATGCAAATGATTGGAATTGCAATTGCAATTGTCTGTGACAGATGGAATGATCACCAGAGTAAATTAGTGTTGTTCGTGATTAGTTGCATTACCAGAGCTGGTAGGGTTTATAAGGGGTGTGAACAGCATCAGATGTTGAGTGATCGCTTTCAAGGGCATGGAGATGCTGTGTACTAGTGCAAGACAGCATGATCAGCAACTGACAGAGTTTGAAAGGTGCCTTAGTGTGCATCTTCATTTGGCCAACTGGTCACATCACGCAATATCTAGATTGATGGGGTATTCAGATATGACAGTGATGTGATTTTGAGCATGAGGGCACACATACTCATCACTAAGGTTCCAGTTTACAATGTCTGACCACCACTAGGTAGGAATGCTGTATCATGCACCAAACACATTGTAAACCATTCACACAGGCACCTGCCATCCAAGAACAAATAATGGACTCCCTGCAACATTTTGTGTCATCCTGAACCATTGGTCAAAGACTGATAGCAGCTGTATTAAAGAATTACCATCCCATGCATAGTCTAAGGTTAACACCAAATACAAATGGCTGCATTCAGAGTGGACCAAAACGCGTATGCTCAGACAGCTGATGAGTAGCATCACAAGATGTTCAGCAATGAATAATAGTCCTGCACTGTTGTAGATAATCACTGTTGACAAGTATGGTGGGGATCTGTGTAGACTCCCCTCTTCCAGCATTTTGGGGAGGCGCAGCAGTATTACTCCCAATGTCACGGTAGGAGGATTCATCAGCTATGACTTCAGATCATGGCTGGTAGTGACTGAGGGAACACTTACAGCATAATGGGACATCACGGATAGCCTTTGTCGTAATGTTTACCTCTCATGTAACATAATTGTGTTGCTGTTTTCCAGCAGGCCAATGCTTATCCCACGTGGCACATATCTCTATCAATTGTCTGCATTATGTTGAGTAACTCTATAGCTAGCAAGGTCCCCAGTTCTGTCTTGTATAGAACATGTGTGGAATCAGTTTGGATCTCAGATCCATCTCCCAATGCCAGTATCCAAGATATCAAGGATCTGTTACAATAGTTGTAGACCAGCTTGCGTCAGGAGAGAATACATCTTCGTGACACCCATCTCAACTGAGTCAGTGCAGACATATAGTGCAGAGGGGGCATTACATCACTCTGATAAGTGGGATCATACTGCCAATTTTTTTGTAAATTTGGATTGAATTTGTAATAACTGAAATAACTTCTTATACCCTCTTAATCTGTGGCATTTAATTTCGTTCTCTCTCCCCCTCTCTTTCTGGATGCTTCACTTTTTTGTCAGACAGTGTTAAGTATCTAATAATAGAGTAACTGACATAAAAATAGCTCGGAGAGGGACAAGAAGGCACTGGAGAAAAAAAATAATCTGTTGGAGCAAAACAACAGCAATCGTCAGTTTATATGTTTCTTAATGTTTAAAAATATATTGGAAAATTATGTTAATATATTTGAATGGAGCAAAGGAGTGCACTGTCCTCATTACTTTTGTCACTGTTATGGATGAGGTAATGGCAAGTTTGGCAATGCAAATAGGAGATGAAAATATGAAAGCAGGAGTGTTCACAAATGACATAATGGCGTGGAGAAATGGAGGAGGACAGGTGTAAGAAAGGCTAAATGTATTGGAGAAAGTGGTAGGACAATATGGACTGAAATTTAATGCAAAGGAGTGTGAGTGGTGGTGACAAGGGATAAGATTAGAGTAGCAATGAATGTAGGTATTAGAAGACACATTCTAAAGACACTGCAAAGTTTCAAGTATCTGAAGAGTATACTAAAAAATAGTGAGAGGAATGAAAAGGAGATACATGAAAGGGAGTGGTAAGCGCATGGATTCCTATAGAGTTTAAGAAGCCTGCTATGGAGCAAGGATGTACCACCAAAAAGAAAGTAAATGTTATACCAAGCATATTATGCTCCAAGTGCTAACTAATGAACCAGAAATGTGGATAATGAAGAAGAGGAAAGGTGCACAGGATACAGACTAAGAAGAAGAAGAAGAAAAATAATTTGGTGGTGGTGGTGGTGGTGGTGGTGGTGGTGGTGGTGGTGGTGACGACGACGACGACTATGATGAAGGGATTGTCTTTCTCATACAGATTGAATGTGATCAATACCTACAAATCATTTGACATGTTGACCTCATTGTCAGTCAGTATTTTCAGATATCTGCAAAAAATGCATAAAAATTTATAGAAGGTGCCAATTAGTCTAGTTCTGTATTTTCAATGGAGAAACTGTAGGATTCATAAGCCATGCTCTTATAAAAAGAGTTAAAGAAAGAGAAAATATGTTATGTGAAAAACTTTTTTAATTGATACTTTTGGCTGGCCGTGGTGGTCTCACGGTTCTAGGCGCGCAGTCCGGAACCGTGCGGCTGCTACGGTCGCAGGTTCGAATCCTGCCTCGGGCATGGATGTGTGTGATGTCCTTAGGTTAGTTAGGTTTAAGTAGTTCTAAGTTCTAGGGGACTGATGACCACAGCTGTTAAGTCCCATAGTGCTCAGAGCCATTTGAACCATTTGAATTGATACTTTTTTTATCTTATTCACTTGCCAGTCATCATTGGTTTTCTGTTTGCCTGATATGTATGTTGCATTGTAAGATACCTACATCTTCCATCAGCAGGTGCCTCATGTAGTTTATTTGGAAGAGGATACTAATTCTTGAAATGTGGTTTGTACTTTTTGTTTGTGGAGAAACAATGAAACGTTGTCAGAAAGATCACCTGGCAGTAAAAATTGGTTATATATAAATAAAGCCATTGGTAGTATTGCAGGTTTATGTGACACATTGTGGTAGCACTTGAATGTACTGACATAGTGAATGTTTGATACATTTTCATAGTAAATTATGTAATGTATAAAGTGACTGTGTTCTGATGAAGCCATCACAGTTGTGCTGTAAATTTGTTTCATTGCATCAGTCCTTGTGGTATGTCTTATTTTTGCCAGTCTTCCATTGATACCTTTATTAGTAGTAATCTATAAACATAGATTTTGAAACGTGTTTTATTCATTTTTTTATTTTTTATTCATTGGTATCAGGCCCATATTTGTCCTGCTCACAGGGGAAAATTAATTGACACACATTAACAGTGCTAATTAGCTTCCAATCTGTGCACATTCCTAAAATTTAAATCTCCCGCTCACTGGGAAATATCAGATGATGCACACACAGAAGTGTGTAATATAGTGTCCTTTATTCTTGCTACTATCAGCAAAGAAATAATGATGTTAATTAGTTCTTTTTATAACTTGTGAGAGAGCATTCTTACATGTTTCACTCTTGATTGATAATTATGTTACGATGTGACTAAAATGATGTTAAGTTACAGCACATAGACATCACTATGGTCTCATTAACTTTGTTAACAAACTCTGAAAACATCTGATGGTCTGCTAGAGAAGCAGCTTGAAGAAAGATGGCAAGGCAGTTGTCAGGGCGCTGTTGTCAGTCATTGGGAATAGAAGTTAAAAATCTGTGTTGAAATCTGAAGCTCGAGGCATAATGAGGAAATTGTGTAGTTTTGATATATCTTTTACAACTATAATTAGGGATTCAATTCATGAAAGATTCAGTTTTATAAGCAAGCAATTACAAGCAGTAGACATGGACAAAGCCACTGTTCTGATGTACAGTTCCTTAGTTGGTTTCTTGAAAGAAATGAAAATGCGATATGTAGTTTTCAAGAATCTAAGTCAGAAAAAAATTGAATCTCTTTGTAATGTTGCTAAATTGCAAAAAAGGAAAATTCAGAGTAAAAAATGCAACAAAAATACAAAATTTATTTGATGAATCTGATTCAGATACTGAAGAAAAAGGAAAAAAGAAAGACTCAGATGTGATGCAGAACTCCATGCTTTTGATTTTGGATAAACTGATTGAAATACTGAATAAGAGAGTTCCTTCTTATCAAGGAATTCAGTGAACCATCTATGTTTTTGCCAAATCTGAAGAAGCTAAGTCTCTTATGACTGAAAGAACATGGACTTAATCACGGACACATCTTTGTTACACACATCATGAAAATACAAGTACAATTCACAAGCCAAAATCTGTTCCAATAAACAGTGTCAAGTTAGTCTGGGTAAGCGTAGACAGTGAATGATAGAATATACTAAAATGCTAGTCCAGAATTCAGAGTGTGGTTGTAACTCTCAGTTGTTGGTGTGGGTAACAGCATAGCACAGCGAAACAAGATGAACCAGCTGTAGTGGCCTACATGCTAATTTAAATAAGGCCGTGTGTAATGTTTGTGCCTGTGCAGGACGGTGGTCGTCGAAAGTCAGACTCACTTCCAGGTATAATGGTTCACCTTCCAGATATAATAGTCCCTCTCTATCACAAATATTGAAGTTGGCTTGTCTGGCCAGTCTGTGAGTCTTTTTGGTATGCTGTGGCTAGTGTTGTTGTTGTTGTTGTTGTTGGGGGTGATTGTTGTTAATCTCTTTGGCGGATTGGCTGAGGCAGCCATAACAGAACACAGGGCTGCTGCTGCTTGGGCTGTCTTGCATCTCATATCTGGCTGCAGTGTGAAATGGATGTAACCACGAAGTCCACTTTAAATCCAGAAAGCGTCATCCAGCATTCAGTAAGTCTACACTCCAAATCTTGAAAATTCAGTATTTGTACTCAAATGATTCACTTCATAAGCTACATCTCTGATGTAAAGAATGAAAATGAGTCATACTCTCTTCCAGAACTCTGCAAGATGCTAAAAGGTAGCCACTTAGATAACGTTTAGCCAAATTTGAACATAGCTCTTCAAATATACATGAGTAATTATGCTTCCAATTGCTCAACAGAAAGGTCATTTATTGCTGTAAGACGCATAAATAGTTACTTAAGGACATCACAAAAACAGGATCATCTTAGTTATCTATATGTCCTTCCTGTTGAATCATACTTGATGGTGAAACTGGACCCTGAGGAAATTATAAACTGCTTTGCAAATAACAGGGCAAGGAAAAAAATCTCTTGTTATTTAAATAATCAATGTTTTGCCTCCTGACACCTTTCTAAATGTAATGTGAGTTGTTTTTATTGTTACTATTTAATTTTAATGAGAGCACAATTATAGTATTTGTGTTTATATTTATTGTATGACACTTTAAGCCAAGGGGTGGCTGAAGTGCTAAATATGGGCTTGATTGTCATTGTGTATCTTGTTGGTAGTCTTTGGATCTTGTGAAAACTGATTATTGTTGGGCATTCTGGAACTTAGTCTATCATTTTTTGGAAAGATCGAGTAACGGTGTTACATATAGTGAGATGTTTGATTTAGAACATTCTCCTTTATCATGAAGCTTGTTATCCTGTAGATGTGTCCATTTGTGCCTGGTTATTGTTTTGACTACAGGAACACACAGATAGTAATGAACACAACACTTAATTACTTCAAATATTTTATACAGAAAAGACACTTGCCACCGAGCGGTTGCCCTATTAGTCCTAGTCACATTGGCTGAAGTAAACATCAAACTCCTCATGAGGCTGGCGGGGCCCAACTATGTAAGCTGTCAGCTGGCCTGTAGAGTTCACTAAAGAGAGGCTGCATGCACATCTGAGAGCGGGGGTCCTCTGCCGATGCTGGCATCTTGCGACTTCAGTGGTGCACCGTACAGCTGTGCATGTGGCCCGCGGTTTTGGAATCTTACATGGGTTGCAACATCCCTTCCCCTGTAGGGGCAGGGCATCGCTGATTCCCCAGGCCGGGAGTGGATGCTGAGACATAAAGATTGTGCCCACATCCGTGGAAGCTTTGGAGGTGTGAGGGGAGAGCAACTCCCTGTTGGAGGAGACCTTGGAATATGGACAAAAGTGGTCTGCACGAAGGGCATCCTGATGCACCCCTTGAGAGCATGAGACAACAGGACCAGTGATGAGCAATTTCAGAGGTGACTCCGCAGCAGGCTGAGGCCATGTAGGAAACATCAAACCGTAATGTGTGTGTCCACTGGCTGGAGGAGCACCAGAGCAGCCACCGGAGGCTGTGACACCAAAGGCTTATCGGACAGCGCTAAAGTAGTTGGAAAGTGAGGCATGAACTCCAGCATATAGGACGCACTGAGTGACTTCAGCAACGGTGAAGGCAGTGGTGTGGCTGGGAGGGTTGGATTGGTGTCCACCTGGACTCGGAGCTTGTTTTTATGATGCTGGACCTCAAGGTCTTCTGTCGGGAGAGTGTAGACATGGTGACCATTCTGACACGTGGTGGTTGCCAGTAACCAGTGGGGGCACTGACCAAAACCATGTACCCTCACTGCTGTCCATGACAGAAAGCACGTTACAGTGGAACATGATGGCGAGCAAGGACGCAGATGAAGGAGATGGAGCAGTGTCAACAGCTGTCACTTATGGAGAAGTGCAGCAGGGCTATGGAAGGCAATAGGAGTTTGGTAGGCCATCAGAAAAAACAGTAATACTTCCTCAGCTGGAAAGTCCTGCAGATATTTTTTCATCCAAGCCTTAAAGGGGTGAAACATGTTCTCAGCCTTCCCATTAGGTTGTGGGTGAAAGGGAAGGGAGTGAACATGGTGAATCCCAGAATGCACACAGTTGTCACTAAATGCCTGGGACAGGAACTGGGGTCTCTTGTCAGATATGGGAATAACCGGGAGACCTTCTACAGAAAAAAGTTCTGAAAGAGCCTGAATAGTAGTCAAGGTAGGAGCCAAGGAGCTCTGGACCACATATGCCACATATGAAAAACGCGAAAACGTGTCAGTGACAATCAGCAAAAACACATTCAGAAATGAACTTGGTAAATCCACATGGATGTGTGTTCCCAGAGCTGAGTCACTTGAAGCCGTGGGGAAAATAAAGCCTTGGAAACCACCTACTGACTAGTGCACTGGGGGCACACAGCCACCAAATGCTCCAGCTCCTGGTCAATGCCAGACCAGCACACATGGCTGTGAGCCAAGGCTTTGGTGCAGGAACACTCCAGTGACCCTCATGCAGCAACTGTAAGACCTCCTATCGCAACCTCTTGGAATGACCACCCTTGGAGATGTGTTGTCCATGGAGAGGAAGAGGACCCCACCTAAGACCAAGAGATGACAGTGGAAGATAAAATAGTTATGTAATGGATCAGAAGCGTGGCCTGAAGAATGAGACAACCAACCCTGCTGGACAAGGTGGATGACCAGCTTGAATACAGGATCAGACACTGTGGCCCTTGCGATCTGCGTACTAGTGATCAGAAAGCTGTCTACCGCCTGGCAGCAAGCAACATCTAAATCGAAACACACAAGCTCCTCTCTATCAAACTTGGGCTCTGGACTGATGAGCCGCCTGACTAAGGTGTCTACATTGGCATGGCACCCAGTGGAGTGAAAATAGATGTCACAGTGGTATTTGGAGAGGAACAATGGCCACTGCTGCAACCTGTGGGCTGCCTTATTGGCGACCCAAGTGGACAGACTGAATAACAAAACTTTTGAGTTGTGGTCTTTAGTGAATTGGAATTTGGTGCCATACAAGAATACATGAAATGTGGTGACTGCATACACAATGACTAGAGCTTCTAGCTTGACCCGAGAGTAATGGGCCTGTGCTGGACTGAGAATATTGGATGCAAAAGCCAGTGGTTGCTCCAAGAGGTATGTGTTCCCTGATGGGCAAGGACAGCCCCCACACCATACTGTGAGGCATCCATAGCTGAAATCAATGGTTTGCTAGGATCAAAAGCAGCTAGACATGGCACAACCTGCGGCACGCCTTCAGACTCGAAAAGGCTTGTTCGCATGCCAGAAACTGTAAAAAGGAAGCAATCTTGCAGTGAAGAAGATAGACAGGGTGTGCAGTGGTGGATGCCACAGGAATCAACCAGTGGTAACATTATGTTTTACCCAAGAAAGCCTACAATTTGTGCAGGGACAAGGGACATTGCAGGTCCAACATGACCGCAACCAGACTCACCAGGATTTGGATGCCCTGCCGTGATATGGTGTGGCGCAAATACTCAAGAGAGGGTTGGAAAAATTTAGAATTCTGTAGATTGCAATGTAGATCCAAAAGCCAAAGTTTTCCAAAAAGTGTCCAGAGATTATGCGGGTGGTTGTGTTTAACATGTCCAGTAATGACAGTGTCACTCAAGTAGTTGAGACGTTGCAGAATAGTGGACGTGACCTGTTCCAGATGGCGTTAAAAATTCAGTGGCACTTGCAATGCTAAACATTAACTGCTGGTATTGATACAGGCTGAAAGGCTATTGAGAACCGTGATATGCTTGGAACACTCATCCAAGGATACCTGTTGATATGCTTCGGAAAGATCAAGTTCGGAGAAGAATTGATCCCCTGCTAAGCGTGTGAACAGCTCTTCTGAACATGACAATGGGTTTGTGAATTCACAGTGATCGAAAAATCACCATAAATCACAGTTATTCAGAGGGTTTCATCATGATGACAAGGGGTGTGGCCCATTCACTAGAGGAAATGAGAATCATAACCCTGAGAGATGAGCACTGGTCCAGCTCTGCCTTGACTTGAGAGCAGAGGGCTATCGGATCTGTCGAGCACAAAAAAAATCTAGAATCGACTGACTGCTTCAAGGTTATGTGGGCTCTGATGTATGTGGTGCACCCTAGACTTCTGCAAAAATATCCTGACATTCACAGCATGATTGGTAGGCGACTTCAGATGGTACCAGTTGTATGGAGTCCTGACAGAAAAGCCAAACCTGAAAAGATTTACTGAACTAGCATTGTGAACAACAACAAAGGTAATAAGCTGAGGTACCATCAACTGTGAACTGAACAAGCAAGGGGATTTTCTGTTTACCATATCCTTGTAGACACCTGTTTACTGGTGACAGTGCGGGTTACTACAGTTGTTACTAGAGGGTGGATTATATGCGTCATAAAAGCATTAAAATATACGTGTGAATATGCATGAAGAGTGTCAAAATATACTAAGTCAAATAATAATTTTAAAAAACACATGCTAGTTACTGCATGCATTATATTTCAAAGTCAAACCTGTGCATATCAGTAATGAGGAAGAGCGTCAGGCACGCGAAAAATCGGTACATTTAGAATGCTGATATTTTCTGAATGCTTTCTGGTAGAGGTTAGGAAGGGGGCCTTTCTGGGATTGTTTTCTAAAAATTTGCAAAATGGGGATGCGAACTGTGTTTCAAGAATTGTTCCTTCTTTGTTACTGTTGTTGGTAACAAGCAGATGAGATGCAAGTGAGTCACAGTGAAACAGTTGATATGTACAGGACCAACTTTGAGATATATCGCATGCAGAGGGGCCCATTCAAAGACTCCATAATATTTTATTTAAAAAACAAAATACAATCACGAATTTTTTTGAACAGCGTTAATTATTAATTAATACTATTGGACCAAAGCATCATTTACAATTTATTTTACATTTTTTTACTATTGTAAACATAAATGACCAAGTACTGTTCCAAATGTTTGGTAGTAAGGTTGTGTCTTTGATCACTCAAAATATTTTTATAAGCAGAAAGGGGCCATTCTAAAACTGAGCAGTACTTGAATTTGGGTGCCATGTTGACACTTATAATTTCTGGTAAATGTTCACCTGTTCCATTAATAAAACTATCAATTTGGCACAAGAGTTCAAAGACTGGGTTATTGTTTAAAATGTTTTCAAACTTTTCTTTAAGTTTTCTTGGGAATACCTCCAGCAATGGGGAGTTCAGTAGAATAATTCTATTCATTAACTGAATAGATTCATTCAATGCCAAACCTTGAGTTTCAAGCTATTTAACACCTGCAGGTATTTGGGAAAAATGAGTGCTAATCACAGCAATCTCTTTTTTAATACTGGGATCATTAAAAGCTTTCTTGCACTGGCAAACTGCCATAGCCTCTGCACTATCAAAGTAATTTACTAACCCTCGAAATGATCATCATAAAACAACACAGATTCGACCCACATATGCAATGATTTACCACTGGTTCGGAAGGTAAAGGCACATTTGGTAGCTTTTCTTTGTAGGCCTTGATGCGAGCAGGAGCATTTAGAAACACTTTCTTTCTGGATGAAATCAATCTATTTACATTCACAAACGTGGAATGTTCTTCTTCAGCAAGGTGATGTACTCCATGAACAAAGTATGTCACATGAATCAAATTAGGGATAAAATACTTGGAGGGCTTTTCCTGCTTTGATCATATAGGGAGCAGCATCTGAAATAATTACAAACACCCATTCATCTGCAGAAGATTCTGGAAATATTTTTCTAATACCCTCATTCTTAAATCTGGCGATCGCAGAATGATTTACTTTTTCAAGTTCTTTGCAGGCCACTAAATAGGAAGAAGAAGGTTCTTCTTTTAAAGCACCTACAATATATAACAGCCACAAGTGTCTGTAGATTCGTCAACTGAAATCCAGATTATGCTGTCCTTGAGTTCATTGTGTGTTTCTTCCAGTACATTTATGTAAATTGTCAGTATGTAACTTTTATGCAGTGTTGATTCATCTGGTATATTTTGATTGAAGCTATATTTGCACATGAACCCTTTGATGTTAGGGTGTAAAGGAATATTCTTTGCAATGAATTCTTCACATAGATCCATGTTAAAGTGACTTTTTTGGTTACCTTTGGACTATTCCCTGCTGCTCCAACTTGCTGTTGTTAGAAGTTGTTGTTCTGGTCCTTTCTTCTGCATTCCTGCGATATGAAGACTTGTCTTGACATGCTGGTCTATTTAAAACTTTTTTTTTGTACGAACTGTTTTTCTTGCAAACTAAACAATACAAAACAATTCCGTCTTATCTAAATGTTCCAGGATGGTCAGCTATCCACAAAATGATGTTTCTTTTATCGGGCAGCATGGCGCACAGCGCATTACCGTACACACTACATGTTGTAAACACGTTCAGCTGTGTACAAGTAAATAGAAAGCTAAACTGAAACAATGGACGTGTGACTATAAGCTTGCGTAGTTTAGTTTAATTGTTGCCGCCGCGTACGGTACAACAGCAGAGGGGATTAACTGATGGTGCGGGGCCAGGGCCAAGAGCATTGACTGTTCCCGTTCCTCTTCTGTAATGATTTTGCCAGGCAGTTGCCTCTCAGTTAGTGATTGCACACAGTTGTAGGCCGCGGTCAATCTGTGAGACATCAATACAAGATCGAGCTAGAGACTACCTGTCTAAATTTTTAAAATATTGTAAACGTAGAACAAAAATATAGATCACCACTAGTTTTTCATTAAAATATGCAAGAACTGATGAAAAGGAGCCAAATATGCAAATGCATATGCAACATGTAAATGCATATAATCCAGTCTCTTGTTACCGTAAGTAAAGATAAGATGTTGCAGTGAGTAGTGATTCTAATTATTTGGATTACAGGGGGGACAAATAATTCTTGAATATACATCTTATATTCTCATGAGGTATTGAATAATGCTGAGAATTAGTGTTTCATATAAAAATTCAAAATTGGAAAAACTGTATGAAAATCCAGAATGAGATTTTCACTCTGCAGCGGAGTGTGCGCTGATATGAAACTTCCTGGCAGATTAAAACTGTGTGCCCGACCGAGACTTGAACTCGGGACCTTTGCCTTTCGTGGGCAGACACAGTTTTAATCTGCCAGGAAGTTTCATATCGGCGCACACTCCGCTGCAGAGTGAAAATCTCATTCTGGAAACATCCCCCAGGCTGTGGCTAAGCCATGTCTCCGCAATATCCTTTCTTTCAGGAGTGCTAGTTCTGCAAGGTTCGCAGGAGAGCTTCTGTAAAGTTTAGAAGGTAGGAGACGAGATACTGACAAAAGTAAAGCTGTGAGACCGGGCGTGAGTTTTGTATGAAAATCATTTATGCCTGAGGGTTATTCAGAAAATAAGGTCAAATTTCTTGTAAAACATAAAAAACAACAGATTTTTTTCAAATAATTGTTTTTATTTACTTCTTTACATGTTTCTCTGTTTTTCTATATAGTTCATTTGTTTAAACTTTGTTATAACATTCTACAAGCCTCTGAATCCCTAATTTGGAATTTCGTTGTTGCAATATAATGCCAGACCCCATTCTTGGCAGAAAGTGCTTCATAACAGATAACAAGGTGAAAAAAGCAGTTGCAGGTCAGTTTTTCTCATAGGTGTCAGATGTCTATCTGCTACCTATGAGAATAACTGACCTGCAACTGCTTTTTTCACCTTGTTATTTGTTTAGGAAGCACTTTCTGCCAAGAATGGGGTCTGGCATTGTAATGCAGCAACAAAACTCCAAATGTCAGAAGACCACATCGCTAATTCCCCTATTGTGCATTGAAGTTTAGTCAAGATAGTGAACTAAACAGCTGCATTTATTGATGTCCCTGACTGCATAAGCTTGAATAACAAGTTTCCATGTCTATCCCAAAACAGAGTTACCATAACCTTCTATGTTGAGATTGTCTGCTTGACCTTGACTTTGTCTGGTGATGTCATGTGACATCATTCCACTGGCTGACATTTAGACTCTGGGGTCATGCCAGAATCCCATATCTCATCCCCTGCAGTAATGCTCCCAAAAATTGATCACCTTTCTTTGAACCTGGCCCAAAAAAACCAAGAGCACAAGTCATGCTTTTCATTTTGTGTTTCTCAGTAAGCAGTCTGGGAACCCAATGAGGGCACAGTTTGTGAAATTGCAACTTAAGAGTTACTTTTGTGCAAAGTTGTTCCATCTACATTTGGAAATGCCAGTACTAAAGTTGAAATTGTAAATTGCCAGTCTTCATAAATATTTGTGTCCAACCTTTTGACCAAATCTTCTGAGAGCATGGTTCATTATGCATCCTCTCACCCACTTACACATTTTCTGTGACTCCCATTGCATTGGTACCATACATCTCACTTATCTATCAGTGAATTTTCACCACTGCAACATTCCTTGCTGTCAAAAACAGAATCACTGATCACATTTCACAGTCTTGCAGGGGGGGGGGGGGGGGGGGGGACAAGGGCAGGGAGAGGGGGAGGTGTGTGCTCTAGCTTGAGAAAGGATTGATTCCAAAATAGCAAGTTTTTTTTCTCTTTTGTATGTGCTGTCAACAACTCAACACTTCTGCTATTCAGGGATTAGGTGATGAGATTTAAACTAAATGAGTTTTAAACAATTACTTGAAAGAAATCATGTTCCAATGACCATCATAGCTTCTAAAATTAAAATCTAAACACTACATATTTCTGGTGAGTTTTTCCGACATCTGAATCTATTGACCAACTGGTTTTATTTTAAAGTGAATTTTTGTTACTTATTGTGTTGTGTGTTGTAGTCTTCAGTCCAGAGACTGGTTTGATGCAGCTCTCCATGCTACTCTATCCTGTGCAAGCTTCTTCATCTCCGAGTAACTACTGCAACCTACATCCTTCTGAATCTGCTTAGTGTATTCATCTCTTGGTCTCCCTCTACGATTTTTACCCTCCACACTTTCTTCCATCATTAAATTGGTGATCCCTTGATGCTGCAGAACATGTCCTACTAACCAATCCCTTCTTCTAGTCAAATTGTGCCACAAATTCCTCTTCTCCCCAATTCTATTCAGTACCTCCTCATTAGTTACATGATCTATCCATCTAATCTTCAGCATTCTTCTGTAGCACCACATTTCAAAGGCTTCTATTCTCTTCTTGTCTAAACTATTTATCATCCATGTTTCACATTCATACATGGCTACACTCCATACAAATACTTTTAGAAAAGACTTCCTGACACTTAAATCTATACTCGATGTTAACAAATTTCTCTTCTTCAGAAATGCTTTTCTGTCCATTGCTAGTCTACATATTGTATCCTCTCTACTTTGACAATCATCAGTTATTTTGCTCCCCAAATAGCAGAACTCATCTACGACTCATCTTCTACTTTAAGTGCCTCATTTCCTAATCTAATTCCCTTAGCATCACCTGATTTAATAAGACTACATTCCATTATCCTCATTTTGCTTTTGTTGATGTTCATCTTATATCCGCCTTTCAAGACACTGTCCATTCCATTCAACTGCTCTTCCTGGTCCTTTGCTGTCTATGACAGAATTACAATGTCATTGGCAAACCTCAAAGTTTTTATTTCTTCTCCATGAATTTTAATATCTACTCCGAATTTTTCTTTTGTTTCCTTTACTGCTTGCTCAATATACAGATTGAATAACATCGGAGATAGGCTACAACCCTGCCTCACTCCCTTCCCAACCGCTGCTTCCCTTTCATGCCCCTTGATTCTTATAACTGCCATCTGGTTCTTGTACAAATTGTAAATAGCCTTTTGATCCCTGTATTTGACCCCTGCCCCCCTCAGAATTTGAAAGAGAGTATTCCAGTTAACATTGTCAAAAGCTTTCTCTAAGTCTACACATGCTATAAATGTAGGTTTTCCTTTCCTTAACCTATCTTGTGAGGTAAGCCGTAGGGTCAGTATTGCCTCATGTGTTCCAACATTTCTACGGAATCTGAACTGATCTTCCCCAAGGTCGGCTTCTACCAGTTTTTCCATTCATCTGTAAAGAATTTGTGTAAGTATTTTGCAGCCGTGACTTATTAAACTGATAGTTTGGTAATTTTCACACCTGTCAACACCTGCTTTCTTTGAGATTGAAATTATTATATTCTTCTTGAAGTCTGAGGTTATTTCCCCCATGTCATACATCTTGCTCACCAGGTGGTAGAGTTTTGTCATAGCTGGCTCTCCCAAGGCTATCAGTAGTTCTAATGGAATGTTGTCTACTCCCAGGGCCTTGTTTTGACTTAGGTCTTTCAGTGCTCTGTCAAATTTTTCACACAGTATCACATCTCCCATTTCATCTTCATTTACGTCCTCTTCCATTTCCATAACGTTACACTCAAGTACATCACTGTTGTATAGACCCTCTACATACTCCTTCCACCTTTCTGCCTTCCCTTCTCTGCTTAGAACTGGTTTTGCATCTGAGCTCTTGATATTCATACAAGTGGTTCTCTTTTCTCCAAAGGTCTCTTTAATTTTCCTGTAGGTCTTATCTATCTTACCCCTATGATATATGCCTCTACATCCTTATATTTGTCCTCTAGCCATCCTTGCTTAGCCATTTTGCACTTCCTGTCGATCTCATTTTTGAGATGTTTCTATTCCTTTTTCTGTGCTTCATATACTGCATTTTTATATTTTCTCCTTTCGTCAATTAAATTCAATATCTCTTCTGTTACCCAAGGATTTCTACGAGCCCTCGGCTTTTTACCTACTTGATTCTCTGCTGCCTGCACTATTTCATCTCTCAAAGCTACCCATTCTACCACTACCATATTTCTTTCCCCTGTTCCTGTCAATCATTCCCTAATGCTCTCTCTGAAACTCTCTACAACTTCTGGTTCTTTCAGTTTATCCAGGTCCCATCTCCTTAAATTCCCACTTCTTTTCAGTTTCTTCATTTTTACTCTATAGTTCATAACCAGTAGATTGTGGTCAGAGTCCTCATCTGCCCCTGGAAATGCCTTACAATTTAAAACCTGGTTCTTAAATCTCTGTCTTACTATTATATAATCTATCTGAAACCTTCCAGTGTCTCCAGGCCTCTTCCACGTATACAACCTTCTTTCATGATTCTTAAACCAAGTGTTAGCTATAATCAAGTTATGCTGTGTGCAAAATTCTACCAGGTGGCTTCCTCTTCCATTCCTTATTCACATTCCATGTTCACCTATACTTTTCCTTCTTTTTTTTCCCCCTACTATCGAATTCCAGTCCCCTATGAGTATTAAATTTTCGTCTCCCTTCACTACCTGCATAATTTTTTTTTTTATCTCATCATACATTTCTTCAATTTCTTCATCATCTGTGGAGCTAGTTGGCAGATAAGCTTGCACTACTGTGGTAGGTATGGGCTTCATGTCTGTCTTGGCTTCAATAATGTGTTCACTATGCTGTTTATAGTAGCTGACCCGTGCTCCTATTTTTTTATTCATTATTAAACCTACTCCTGTATTACCCCTATTGATTTTCTATTTATAACCCTGTATTCACCTGACCAGAAGTCTTTTTCCTCTTGCCTCCAAACTTCACTAATTCCCACTACATCTAACTTTAACCAATCCATTTCCCTTTTTAAATTTTCTAATATACCTGCCCGATTAAGGGATCTGACATTCCACGCTCTGATCCGTAGAATGCCAGTTTCCTTTCTCATAATAACGACATCCTCCTGAGTAGTACTGCGTCCGGAGATCCGAATAGGGGACTATTTTACCTCTGAAATATTTTACCCAAGAGAACGCCATAATCATTTAACCATACAGTAATGCTGCATACCCTCGAGAAAAATTATGGCTGTAGTTTCCCCTTGCTTTCAGCCATTCATAATACCAGCACAGTAAGGCCATTTTGGTTAATGTTACGAGGCCAGGTCAGTCAATCATCCAGACTGTTGCCCCTGCAACAACTGAAAAGGCTGCTGCCCCTCTTCAGGAACCACATCTGTATCACTGAGGCACGCAAGCCTCCCCACCAATGGCAAGGTCCATTCCATGGTTCATGGAGGGAGGGGGGGGGGATGTTACTTGTTAAGTAAATGGAAACAGATATTGTCATTTGAACTATGTTTCACTTAGAATATACGTTTGCTTCTTACTGCATGTGCACTTAATGTAACCAATAGTTGTTATTACTTTGGATTTGTTCTTTTGTAGTGAGCACACAACTGTTCTGAAAGTAGCAGCCACCTTAATGGCCGACATTTGGGACCGTGACTCCAACTGCTTATGGACTTTGGAACTAATGGGTCAGATTCAAAAAATTGTTAGCAGTCAGGAAGACACATCAAACCAACAAGTAAGAATCTCACATTCAAATAGTTCTGAATTTGCTTTTAATTGTTGAGTTATCATTTTCAACGATTTCTTATGTTAGTATTTCTTAGCAATTTCTGGTAACTGTTGAACTGTGTATTCATTTCTGCTGCTTGCATCAAACAACAGTGTGGACAGATTCTTTGTTTTCCCAACACCAAATGAAGGCACAATATCAATACAGGGTGAGTCAAAAAGGGCTTTATGGCTTTTGAATGATGTAGAAATTTATTGAGGTTACTTACGGAATTGATAGAGTTGTCATTTTGTGGCAAACAACCTCAAGTTTCACATAAAAGTGCCAAAAGTCATTTTAGTTCAATGTGACTACCACTTATGATGTGGCGAACATCTGACTGTTATTCAGTTTCCTCCCACACTGATTGCAGCAAATTGGATGTAGATTTGATTTTTCAGATTGGCTAAATTGTTCTGTGGGGGTGGAACGTACGCACAGTCATTAATGAAACTCTAGAGAAAGAAAAATTAAAACGCACAGCAAGCATGCTTCGCACCATTGAAAATAGCCATTTTTAACTGTGCACTTCGCTGGTGTTCCTGGTGGTGGAATGTGGTACTTATACATAATGTGAGGCTGTTGGCTACAAAATGTCACATCTACAGATTCTGTAAGTTATCTCAATAAATTTCTATATCATTCCAAAGTTGTAAAACCATTTTTCATTCACTATGTATAAACATGTGGTGACTTGCCTGTGACATTGGGAATTATCTGTGAAATTTAATTTCCTGGAAAAGTTAAGAAATCTCAAATGTTCTGAAAAGGTCAGGGAATTCTGAGAGACTCTAGGAAGAGGTGGACTCTTCATTGACAGAAAGAAGTTTACTGAGTCATTTTGTTAAATCACTCTCAGATTCTACTTTGAAAACAGTTAATTTTTGGGTTGCCTAAGGAAAAGTGAGAAAGGGCATTGAAATCTTGCAATTGTTGTGAGCTGACTCTAGCTTTCTCTGGCATGCCGCCAACCTTGGGAGTCTTCATTATTATCTATTATTCTCGAGCTCTGTGTCTGTTTCCCGTTGCATTCTTGTTAGGGTGACAGAGTGTAATGAGTATGTGAAAAATTTGTCTCCTAGCTGTGAATTCTCATTTACACAAAAGGTACGATTTTTTAATTTTATAAACAATATACATATGTGTCCATATTTGAATATAGAATTTGTAGATCAGCAATAAACAATCAGGCTCCAGTTGATTTTTTACTAAATTCAGTACAAGGTAGTATTTTGCTGAAGACTTGCAGTATCATGCTTCAGGTTAATAAGGACAATAGTGTGAAGAGCATCCAGTTTGAAACATGGAACGTCTTTACTATCAGCCTGTTGATATTACATTTCAGTATCGGTAGTTCAAAGCACATCTGTGCAAGGGGCTTTTTATACTTGAAGTTACTGCACAATGATATGGCCTAGCACAGAATAGTGATGGACGATGCTAATGAAGAAATTTTCAGGAATGGCGAGAGATTACAAAGTAGTTGACAAAACTGTAAATCCCAGCTAGATTAGAATAATCACTAAGTGACTTGATAATCCAAAAAATTTTATTTGTGACCATAAAAACTAGTAAAGTAAAAGTTGCTCTTACATCCAGTAAAAACTGGTCCAGGTAAATTTAGAATTCCAACCTGGAAATCTTGTAAAAAAATCTTTTGACTAAACAAAGTCACCATCCTGCACAGTAAAAGTGTTGCAGGGATGAATGGTGCCTGACACAATACATCCTCAAGCATGTTCGTCCTAAAACAAAGAAACAGCTCCCAACAGCTGAGGTCATCGGCTGATGATAAAAGCATCAATGTCGATTTGAAAACCTGCTAAGAAGGCTCAGAACATCAACCTCCCTGATGATTAGATTCAAGTGCCCAGTAATTATATATTTTTGTAATCAAATGAGAAGAAGAAAGTGGTGTTTATAGTGTCCCAAACTTTATGTCAAGCTGTAGAATAAGAATAGCAATCATCTTTGGGCTAGAATTGCATGAAAATCAATTAATGATAGCTGTCACCATCCAGCTCAGCATGAAGACATGCTTAGTACCCTCGTTCATAGGGCCCATGTCAATTCATATCCTAATAGTTTGCCAGCTAAGCTCACCATGAGGTTCCCTTTCAGCAGAATGGATATAATAAGAGAAAGATCAGCTACATGTTGCACTATTGACCAACTGTGAATTGGGTGACTGACGAAAAGAATAAGGTGGTGATAGGGTGTACAATTTTTTTTACCATATGCAGGTAGTACTTCTAACAGCATCAATCTTATTCTGAGGAAATGTACTGTGAAGTGTTTTTTGTCCACCAACTGAGAATAGAACATTTTAGAGTCTGTAAAGGACGATATTGATTTGCATAAGTCATGTATCTAACATACCCCCTTGCAGCTGTGGCATGTCATACATTGATCAGATCATCAAGACTGCGGAGGAACAGTGTATAGACCATAAGTGTCACAGACACTTACAGGAGTTTGGCAAATCTGTGACTGCAGAACATTGCCTAATACAGCAGCACGGAGATTCTTACGTAAACTACCAACTACTTGGTAGTGTTATGAAGGATGCTGTTGAGATTAAACTAGCAATGGGCTTTATAAGTAGAGAGGAGAGTTTTGTTTAAATTCTGTTTGGAAACTTGCTCACTCTGTATTTAAACAACAGAAGAACAGAGTTAGTGCTGCCTGCTCACCTGTTTTTGGTTTCTATTTCTCTGTCAATAATATCTGTTTTTGTCATCTTCAGTTCTTTGCTGTCACTAGTTTGTTTATGTGTGTGTGTTATCTTTTGGTTTCCTGGTTGGTGTAACCCCACCCATGGAGAGTTTAAGTTTCCATGCAGTCTCTCATTTCATTTGTGCCTTGAAAATGATGTGATGTTTGGCTGTTGAAACATTGGTGACTGTCCAGAACATTGGCCGGCTGCATTTTTGAAAATTATTTGATACATTGTAGAAGCTCTAGTTTCAAAAGTTCCATAATTTAGGTTATATCTACAATCTGTCTGTGACCTCATCATTTTTGGTACAGGAGGAGGGAAATGTGCAAAAGTATAACTTAAATTAAAAGTAACTGATACTAAAGGGAATAAAAAGCACAATTAGAGCAACAAAATATTGATACCTCATTTTTTAGGACACAACAAGGAGATAGATAGTAAAATAAGGAACACATAACCAACTAATGACTACAATTACCTTGTGAAGGTGCAAGGCCCATAACAGAAATGACCTTATGCTTGTACTTACAAGTTTTTTTTTTTTACTTTGAAGCACTTCTTCAGCAAGGGGACGACCCTGCAGAAGAAGAATGATTTATGGAAGAGTGCTAATAAAAGGGGGATGGTGGTTATTAATAACAACTACTCTGTCACCTTTCACCACTGTCTTCCTCATCACTGAGTTTGGGCAGTACTAACTGCTAGGTACATATAGGTTAAAAAGAGTGTGTTTCATTCATCTACATCTACATTCTGTAAACCATTGTGAAGGAGTCACCTGCACTCTTTTCCAGTCACTTGGGACTTTGCACTGGGCGAGAGATTCACAATAAATGCAAGCTAGGTAAGAGGCCAATTTTATAGAGTACTTTTTGAAAAACCGAACTGGGATTCCATCAAGACCTGGTGACTCTTTTGTTTTCAACTGCTTCAGTTATTCCTGTGTGCCAGGTATCCTTATTACTATGTCATCCATATGGGAGTCTGTCTGATGGTCAATTGATGCTATGAATTGATGCTATGTTTGTACATTTCTCCTTCATGAACGATTTCTTGAACATGAAATTTAAAACTTCAGCTTTCGGTTTGTTTATTTTCAAATGCCACACCAGATTGGTCAACAAGTGACTGGAAGGAAGCCTTAGACTCATTTAGTGATTTCACATAGGACCAGAATTCTCTCAGGTTCTCTGCCAGATCTTCTGCTAAGCTATAATGGTGATAATGGCTGTATACTTACCACGTAGATCTTTTCACAGATGCATGAATCTCTACTAACCCTTGCTTGTCATCATCTGCAAATTCTCTCTTGAACTGAGAGTGCAACAGTCTCCGCTTCTTCGGCATTTTCCGAATCTTGTTATTAAGTCATGGTGGGTCTTTACCATCCTTAATCCACTTAATAGCCACATAGTGATTTAGAATCTGCTTAAACTTTACCCATAATTTCTCTACATCTATTGTACTGGAACTAAGTGATGCCCATTCACTGTCTCAGTGAGATGCTAACAACTGCTTAGCTTCTGCTTCTAGCAGAAACTCTCTCCTAGTCTTCTTACCTGATTTATTAGTTCTTTCCTACTCAACAACATGCATAAGCTAAGGATGAGATTGGCAGTGGCAGATTGCTCTGTTACATCAGCAAAATATACCATTGCAAGTATGAAACACAAATTTCAAAGTTAAGAGGTTTCCCACAACCTTATACTTTCTACACCGTCCAGTCATCTTAATGTAACCAACAACCAAAAGCCTGAATAGCCACCTTATGCTGTCAGGACTACTGCAACACAGAGAGAAAGTCTAGGTGGTTTGGGAAGGCATTGACAGGGCTGTGGAGCCAGATTGCCTTTAGTGCCGCGGCCAGCTGCACCTAGGTTTCTCAGTTGAGGATCCATGGTGCAAACAGCCCAATCAGAGTGATCCCACAGATTCTTGATTGTGTTCAAATCCAGGGAGTTTGGTGTCCACGGAAGTACTTTAAACTCATCCTCTTGCTCTTCAAACCGCATAAGTATACTGCAAGATGTGTGACAAGTTGCATTGTCCTGCTGATATTGCCAAGGAGAAACAAACTGGTGTTATGGTTGGACATGGTCCCCAAGGATACATATATATGCTTGTGTTGATCCACTGTGCTTTTCAGAATGGTGAGACCATCCAGGAAATGCCCTCCAGCCTGGATCTTTCTGATGACTGCTGCAGAGTGTTTGCTTTTCAGATGTTTCACACCGTAAATGCCGACTGCCATCTATGCAGTGTAGCATAAACTGTGATTCATCTAAAAAGACCACCTGTAGCCATTCATTGAACATCCAGATGTGGTACTGGCAAGCAAATTTCAGCCTTAATAGCCAATGAACAGCAGTCAGCATGGGTGCATGAACCAGGTGCCTGCTGTGGAGGCCCTTAAGCAGCCATTTTTTGTGAACGGTCATGGAGGCGACACTGTTGACAGTCCTTTGGTTCACCTGGATAGTCAGATGCTGAACAGTTGCATGTCTATTCGTCCCTAGATATCTCTGCAGCTGTCGCTCAGCCCTGTCTTCTATGGTTCATGGTGCACCACAACTGGCTGGTGCCGGACTTGGATAGTGCCATTTTGCCATGCATGGTATATGACAACACACAAACAGTTTACAAACTTCAGAAATGCTTCCATCCTTGGCCCAAAAGCCAATGATCATGCCTTTTTGGAAGACAGATAAATTGCTCTGTTTCTGCATTATGACAATGACTGCACTGATTTCTGTATCCCCCTGACGTGCTTTATATGCCTTCCACTGCTATTGCTAACACCTGCCATCTGTGAATGGTTGTAGCACATTGATGTCGAATATAGGCAATGGTCACATTAATGAGACTGGATGACATATGCACACTTAGATATACTCAAAAAATCTCCCAGAAATAAGTAGCAAAAGAACAGACTTGCGAAATTACAGACTAGTATCACTAACAGAGGTTTGCTACAGAACCCTTGAATATATTCTCAGTTTGAATCCAATAAATTTTCTCAAGACCAAGAAGCTTATATCCATGAATCGGTATGGTTTTTGAAAGCTTGTGTACTGTGATTCGTCACCCCACACAACGTTTTTCCACTGTTCAGTCATCCATTGTTTACGCTCCTTACATCAAGCGAGGTATCGTTTGGCATTTACCGGCATGATGTGTGGCTTATGAGCAGCTGCTCAACCATGAAATCCAAGTTTTCTCACCTCCCGCCTAACTGTCATAGTGCTTGAAGTGGAGCCTCATGCAGTTTGGAATTCCTGTGTGATGGTCTGGATAGATGTCTGTCTATTACACATTACGACCCTCTTCAACTGTAGGTGGTGTCTGTCAGTCAACAGACGAGATTGACCTGTATGCTTTTGTGCTGTATGTGTGCCTGCCCATTTTCACTTCATGATCACATTGAAAACAGTGGACCTAGGGATGTTTAGGAGCGTGGAAATCTCGCATACAGATCTATGACACAAGTGACATCCACTCACCTGACCACGTTCGAAGTCCATGACTTCCACGGATCACCCCATTCTGCTCTCTCACGATGTCTAATGACTACTGAGGTCGCTGATAAAGTACCTGGCAGTAGGTGGGAGCACAATGCACATAATATGAAAAATGTATGTTTTGGTGGGTGTCTGGATACTTTTGATCACATAGTGTAAGTGAAACATGTGACTGGTAACTGAGAGGTCATGGTAACAAATCCTAGCTGGACTACAGAAATCTTCGGTCTCCATTTAATATAATCTTCACCTCTTATTGATGTGAAGAGGTGCCAGAAATGGCACAGGGTTTGAATCCCACCTTAAACTGTAGGTTCCTCTTTCCCCAGTAGAGTTACCAGGGTACATTGGAGACACACAAGTCACTGAAGTGGCATCCAATTGAAAGACACAAATCCAGCCATTGAGCCACATACTGTTATTATTGTTCTGAAAGGGTTATGTTTCCAGTTTCCAATTTTGTTTTCTTGACTGTCAACAACTGGGTGAAACCAAGTGAGATTGAAAGGGAATATGTACATCAGTAGATTTTATTTTATCAGTGATTGAATTTTGGGTACTGCAGCTACATCCATCCAAGAATATTTGAGCAACAGCACTAGTAATTATGGTGATCATCAAATAGCAAAAACCATGAACTCTTGACATTAAGAACAAGGTACTTTTTTTAGGGCTTGTTTGTGTAGGGATATCTTTTTACCATATTGTTGTTTCGTATGTTTACAGGTCTTTGATATCCTTTGTGATGTAACCTAGTAAAATCTAATTTCTTTTCAGGCTGTGATACTGTGGTGGGATGTTTTGATTCTCACTGTGATTGTAATGTGTGGTAATTATTGCTTTTTGCCCTCACTGGAACTTATTGCCAGCAACAGAGAACATAGACTGCAATTATTCCCAACAGCGCTTCCATGTCTCTTATCAATGGAGAGATGGAAAGATATTTTGCCACAGGTAAAGTAACAACAGTACATATATAAGTCTCCTTAGAAATGAAACAATATTTTTGTCAGTTATTCAAAATGACCTTTCTGCTTGTAATGGATATCTGGGGATCCTGGTTGATGCAGGAATAATTTTGGTAGATAATGTTTTGCATATTGTTGCAGCTAATGTATTTTTGAACTTCTTTATCTTCTTTCATCTCACTTTATGCGCCAAGAAATCTTCAGAAATGTGGATTGACTGAAATAAGGTAAAGAATACTGCTCCTCACAACAAATCTGACACTAGCTTCACGTCATTTCATTGCCCTCACTATCTGCACAGGAAAGACCCAAAACACATGGTCAGTTGGGAAAATATATTATTGAATAGAAGATTTAGTGAGCTGATTTGGCTAAATTTTCTCCAACTATTATTAATTTTAGTCTGTCTGTGATATTAAACAAGGTAATTTGATTCACTCGGGCCAAATATTCTATGTATGTTCATACTGTCCTGTAGTCAAGAGCCCAGCTACTTATTACTTTTTACAATATATATTGGAGAGAAAGAAAAACAAAAGGCAAGCAGTTGAGTTCTTCTTACCAATGGGCTGTGTGTTTACATTTTGTGGAAATTTCTCCAGTGTTTGGAGAAGACTGTTTCCAATGCCATGCCATGTTCAACTGCTTAAGAGAGGTAACTTTAGTCTTGAAGGTGCACTATTCTTAGATCATCGATCAGTGGTCACTGAAAGAATGGTGCTGTGCTACAAAAATTGTTTGAGGAAGACTGGTATGTGTCATACTACTAAATAGAAAAATACTTGTGTCTTTCTGGCCCTACAATTTATGCCATTCTGCTAAACTACATTAAAGTGAGAAAATTTGTTGTGAGTACCATACCTTATGATACAGGAACATTAAGAAAAACAAAAAATCCCTCATTTTGCTACAGAACTAAAACACTGTTATATGCAATAATTCCTAGATTTATTAATTCAGTATTTCCATCAAGTCACCAAGTAAGAAGTAGATATTTGGAAACTGACATTCTATAACTCCAGTATGTTGATGTCAAAGAAGCACCCAAAACCATCCATGTGAGATAGAGATGAGATAGATAGTTCCTACAAAATGAGAAAACTTCTGCATATTGGTCAAATATCTCTAATGACTGTTTAGCTGCAGTGATCTTCAAAATTCTGTAGCACATCCTGTAGCCCTGATCTTGCTCCATGTGGTGTTTTGTTCCCATAAGAGAAGTCTTGTTGAAAGAATAGTGATTTTCTAAATATTAGAGCTGCTAGCAAGAACTGACAAATGTTACTAGCTAACAAAAGATGAACATACAATTGGTGCTGAAGAATAATGAAATACATAGTGTAATGGATTTTATTTTTATTTTTTCTTTGAAAAGTAATATGAACGGCTTTATATTGTAAATATCTGCAGTTGTCCTTTGCATATGTACATGTGTCAAAAGAAGACAGCAATCTTTGTGTTGTAAGAACAAATTAATTTTATGAGGACTGTTATTCCCACATAGTAAATGGGATTTGACAGACTAGAATCCACATAGAAAGATGATTAACAAAAACATAGATACTTGAATATAATTTTAGTTTATTTCTTTTGTTTTACATTTTCTCTGTTTTCAGATGTAGGTTTCTGTTGCATGTGTACAGGTTATTGAAGACTTCTGTACTGGAATAAAAAGTTCTGACTTTGACTGAAACCAATGTGTAAAGTTTATTTGCAACTCATGTCGTGGGTGTTAGTCACAGTCATTTTGTCTGTGGCAGTTTCTTTCAAATGCAGTGGAAAAGAATACTTCATTTGTCACTTCTTCTACAATTTATCAGAACATTTGGGTTCATAGATGTAACTGTTACACAATGTTTGTGTTGAACGGATCTTGACATTGTTTCTATACAGATAGCTGAAAGTTGTCTTGTAAAGTTAATGCTTTAAATATCTAAAAACAAAGATGATGTACTTACCAAATGAAAGCGCTGGCACGTCGATAGACACACAAACATACACACAAAATTCTAGCTTTCGCAACCAGCGGTTGCTTCGTCAGGAAAGAGGGAAGGAGAGGGAAAGACGAAAGGATTTGGGTTTTAAGGGAGAGGGTAAGGAGTCATTCCAATCCCGGGAGCGGAGAGACTTACCTTGGGGGGGAAAAAAGGACGGATATACATTCGCGCGCGCACACACACACACACACACACACACACACACACACACACACACACACACACACACACATATCCATCCACACACATACAGACACAAGCAGACATATACAGAGGCAAAGAGTTTGGGCAGATGGACATCTCTGCCCAAACTGTTTGCCTCTGTATATGTCTGCTTGTGTCTGTATATATATATGTGTGTGTGTGTGTGTGTGTGTGTGTGTGTGTGTGTGTGTGTGTGTGTGTGTGTGTGTGTGACGGATATACACTCGCGCGCACACACACACATATCCATCCACACACATACAGACACAAGCAGACATATACAGAGGCAAAGGCCAAGGTAAGTCTTTCCGCTCCCGGGATTGGAATGACTCCTTACCCTCTCCCTTAAAACCCAAATCCTTTCGTCTTTCCCTCTCCTTCCCTCTTTCCTGACGAAGAAACCGTTGGTTGCGAAAGCTAGAATTTTGTGTGTATGTTTGTGTGTCTATCGATGTGCCAGCGCTTTCGTTTGGTAAGTCACATCATCTTTATTTTTAGATATATTTTTCCCACGTGGAATGTTTCCCTCTATTATATTCATAAAGTTAATGCTTTGTTTCAAACAGAAATGGAAAACAATAACAGCATACTATAATAAAAGGAATGGTGGCTTTTTTCACTGTAGCTGCCTCCCTTCGTTAGTCAATTTGTTGTCATTAAAGTTTACTGAAGTAACCAGCAGTGGCTTCTTTCTTCCTGTTAATTAACTGCTGTGCAAAACTTAAGGATGAACGTAATTTTGATATGATGTGTTACTGCCAAGTAATAAAGCATGAGGAAACATATACCACACATAGAAAGAACTGCTACAGTATAGAACAGAAGGTAACTGAAAGAAATAAACAGTGAGATGAAAAGAAATGACACTTTTCTTCAAGGATAGTAATTACACTGTAGTCATTGGACCATCATTAATCATAGTGATTTCAGTGTAATTATTGTCTTTGAATAAAAGTGTCATTTCCATTCGCACATTGCGCATTTCATTCAGTTACCTTCTGTACACTACTGTAGCAGTTCTTCCTCTGCAAGGTCGAAGTTTCATCAGGCTATATTATTTGATGGTAAACATCATGCAACAATTATTTTTGTCTTTATGTTTTTCATGGCATCGTATATAACTTGACTCATTCCACAAATCCATGAAAGCTGCGCCTCCAACAGCAGATCCTGTTATAGTATAGCACTATTGTGGGCTCAGTCTGTGATGCATCAGTAGCACATTACAAGTTAAGTATTAACCATGTGTTAACTTGTTAATTTTGGCTGCAAGAATTTTTATCACTTGCACACAGCTAAAGAAAAACTTTAAATTATTGAAGAAGCAGAGAACATTGGAAATCATGCCACAGGAAGAAAGTAAAATATGAGGGAGAGTTGTATTCATGACTAGCAAAAAAAACTAAAATGCAGCTTCAAGAAATGAATAATCACTGGGCTTTTCATGGCCAAAAATTGAAGCAGCTGAACCTCGATAAAATGCTATGTGATTATTTAGATGAAAAGTGACAATATGGATGCGTGATGACTAGTGAAATGTGCCAACTCAAAGCATTGGTTTTAACCAAAGAACTGGGCATTGCTGGTTTCAAAGCTAGCCAGTGTTGGCTATCAAGATTTTTCAGTCAAAATGGATCGAGCTTCCAGAGGAACATTACTATCTCTCAGTGGCTTCCAGGTGATTAAAAGGAAAAAGTAGTGAATTTTCATTGGTGCATCATAAATTTGTGCTGCGAACATTCCTGTATATTATTGCAAATTGGTAACATGGATCAGAAGTCAGTCTGTTTTGAGATGCCGCTCAACACCTCGAAACAGGAAAGGAGAATCCAGCATCATGATACAAACTGGCAAAAAGGAGAAGCAAAAGTGTACAGTAATATTGTTTGTAACCGGTGATGGACAAATGCTGCTACCTTACGTGATATTTAAAAGGGAAACTATTCTGAAAATATCAGTGAAAGACATATTGGTGAGAGTGAATCGGAAAGGATGTATGGCCAGTGATCTTGTGGTTGACTAGGTAATGCACGTTGGGCAACATCAACCCACTGGGTTACTGAATTTATATAACTTGTTGGTCCTGGACAGCTTCTATGGACATATAATGGAGAAAATGTAAGACACTTTACATACAGAAAAACTGACTTGATCATTATCCCTGTAGGTCTAAGATTAATCCTGCAACCACTAGATGTTTGTTTAAATTGGTCATTTAAAGCTGCACTTAAACAGTAATATACACAATGGGTGACAGATGAAAACTACAAGTTCATGCTGAGTGGAGAAACCAAGTGGCCAGTTATATGCCAGATTTGTGAGTGGGTGAAATGTGCCAGGGTCTCCATTCTGCTACCACTAGTGAAAAAGAGTTAAAATAATGTGGTATTACAAATACACTGGACAGAACTGAAGATAATGTGCTATGAGAAAATGGAGATGACAACAATGATTCTTCCTCTAGTGATGATGATAAAAGTGATGGCAAATAGAATCATTACATTATAATATCTTTTGTAAATAAAATACAAATTAAACCAGTATTTCTTTTTTTCTTCCCTTAAAATTAGGGTTGTTGTTGTGGTCTTCAGCCCTGAGACTGGTTTGATGCAGCTCTCCATGCTACTCTATCCTGTGCAAGCTTTTTCATCTCCCAGTACCTACTGCAACCTACATCCTTCTGAATCTGCTTAGTGTATTCATCTCTTGGTCTCCCTCTACGATTTTTACCCTCCACGCTGCCCTCCAATACTAAATTGGTGATCCCTTGATGCCTCAGAACATGTCCTACCAACCAATCCCTTCTTCTGGTCAAGTTGTGCCACAAACTTCTCTTCTCCCCAATCCTATTCAATACTTCCTCATTAGTTATGTGATCTACCCATCTAATCTTCAGCATTCTTCTGTAGCACCACATTTCGAAAGCTTCTATTCTCTTCTTGTCCAAACTATTTATCGTCCATGTTTCACTTCCATACATGGCTACACTCCATACGAATACTTTCAGAAATGACTTCCTGACACTTAAATCAATACTGGATGTTAACAAATTTCTCTTCTTCAGAAACTCTTTCCTTGCCATTGCCAGCCTACATTTTATATCCTCTCTACTTCGACCATCATTAGTTATTTTGCTCCCCAAATAGCAAAACTCCTTTACTACTTTAAGTGTCTCATTTCCTAATCTAATTCCCTCAGCATCACCCGACTTAATTCGACTACATTCCATTATCCTTGTTTTGCTTTTGTTGATGTTCATCTTATATCCTCCTTTCAAGACACTGTCCATTCCATTCAACTGCTCTTCCAAGTCCTTTGCTGTCTCTGACAGAATTACAATGTCATCGGCGAACCTCAAAGTTTTTATTTCTTCTCCATGAATTTTAATACCTACTCCGAATTTTTCTTTTGTTTCCTTTACTGCTTGCTCAATATACAGATTGAACAACATCGGGGAGAGGCTACAACCCTGTCTTACTCCCTTCCCAACCACTGCTTCCCGTTCATGTCCCTCGACTCTTATAACTGCCATCTGGTTTCTGTACAAATTGTAAATAGCCTTTCGCTCCCTGTATTTTACCCCTGCCACCTTTAGAATTTGAAAGAGAGTATTCCAGTCAACATTGTCAAAAGCTTTCTCTAAGTCTACAAATGCTAGAAACGTAGGTTTGCCTTTCCTTAATCTTTCTTCTAAGATAAGTCGTAGGGTCAATATTGCCTCATGTGTTCCAGTGTTTCTACGGAATCCAAACTGATCTTCCCCGAGGTTGGCTTCTACTAGTTTTTCCATTCGTCTGTAAAGAATTCGTGTTAGTATTTTGCAGCTGTGACTTATTAAGCTGATAGTTCGGTAATTTTCACATCTGTCAACATCTGCTTTCTTTGGGATTGGAATTATTATATTCTTCTTGAAGTCTGAGGGTATTTCGCCTGTTTCATACATCTTGCTCACCAGATGGTAGAGTTTTGTCAGCACTGGCTCTCCCACGGCCGTCAGTAGTTCCAATGGAATATTGTCTACTCCGGGGGCCTTGTTTCGACTCAGGTCTTTCAGTGCTCTGTCAAACTCTTCACGCAGTATCATATCTCCCATTTCATTTTCATCTACATCCTCTTCCATTTCCATAATATTGTCCTCAAGTACATCGCCCTTGTATAGACCCTCTATATACTCCTTCCACCTTTCTGCCTTCCCTTCTTTGCTTAGAACTGGGTTGCCATCTGAGCTCCTGATATTCATACAAGTGGTTCTCTTCTCTCCAAAGGTCTCTTTAATTTTCCTGTAGGCAGTATCTACCTTACCCCTAGTGAGACAAGCCTGTACATCCTTACATTTGTCCTCCAGCCATCCCTGCTTAGCCATTTTGCACTTCCTGTCGATCTCATTTTTGAGACGTTTGTATTCCTTTTTGCCTGCTTCATTTACTACATTTTTATATTTTCTCCTTTCATCAATTAAATTCAATATTTCTTCTGTTACCCAAGGACTTCTACTAGCCCTCGTCTTTTTACCTACTTGATCCTCTGCTGCCTTCACTACTTCATCCCTCAAAGCTACCCATTCTTCTTCTACTGTATTTATTTCCCCCATTCCTGTCAGTTGCTCCCTTATGCTCTCCCTGAATCTCTGTACAACCTCTGGTTCTTTTAGTTTATCCAGGTCCCATCTCCTTAAATTCCCACCTTTTTGCAGTTTCTTCAGTTTTAATCTACAGGTCATAACCAATAGATTGTGGTCAGAGGCCACATCTGCCCCTGGAAATGTCTTACAATTTAAAACCTGGTTCCTAAATCTCTGTCTTACCATTATATAATCTATCTGATACCTTTTAGTATCTCCAGGGTTCTTCCATGTATACAACCTTCTTTCATGATTCTTAAACCAAGTGTTAGTTATGATTATGTTGTGCTCTGTGCAAAATTCGACCATGCGGCTTCCTCTTTCATTTCTGTCCCCCAATCCATATTCACCTACTATGTTTCCTTCTCTCCCATTTCCTACACTCGAATTCCAGTCACCCATGACTATTAAATTTTCGTCTCCCTTCACAATCTGAATAATTTCTTTTATTTCATCATACATTTCTTCAATTTCTTCGTCATCTGCAGAGCTAGTTGGCATATAAACTTGTACTACTGTAGTAGGTGTGGGCTTCGTATCTATCTTGGCCACAATAATGCGTTCACTATGCTGTTTGTAGTAACTTACCCGCATTCCTATTTTCCTATTCATTATTAAACCTACTCCTGCATTACCCCTATTTGATTTTGTGTTTATAACCCTGTAGTCACCTGACCAGAAGTCTTGTTCCTCCTGCCACCGAACTTCACTAATTCCCACTATATCTAACTTCAACCTATCCATTTCCCTTTTTAAATTTTCTAACCTACCTGCCCGATTAAGGGATCTGACATTCCACGCTCCGATCCGTAGAACGCCAATTTTCTTTCTCCTGATAACGACATCCTCTTGAGTAGTCCCCGCCCGGAGATCCGAATGGGGGACTATTTTACCTCCGGAGTATTTTACCCAAGAGGACGCCATCATCATGTAATCATACAGTAAATCTGCATGCTCTCGGGAAAAATTACGGCTGTAGTTTCCCCTTGCTTTCAGCCGTTTGCAATACCAGCACAGCAAGGCCGTTTTGGTTATTGTTATAAGGCCAGATCAGTCAATCATCCAGACTGTTGCCCTTGCAACTACTGAAAAGGCTGCTGCCCCTCTTCAGGAACCACACGTTTGTCTGGCCTCTCAACAGATACCCCTCCGTTGTGGTTGCACCTACGGTACGGCTATCTGTATCGCTGAGGCACGCAAGCCTCCCCACCAACGGCAAGGTCCATGGTTCATGGGGGGGGGGGGGGGTAAAATTAGGGTGTGGAGATTATTTGATAGCAAGTATTGTTCACATATATATGGGTCATTTTGTATGTTTAGCATGCTCTTTTTGTTTGACGAGCACATGTCTAGAAGCAAAATCTTTGAGTGCTATAACCATATTCAGTTTATGAAATAATTTCATGACCATTCAGTGAAAGAAATAATATTCTTTAAGATATATAAATGTGACATAAAGTTTAATATTAAAAATATTTGAAATATAAAATAGAATAGTTTATTACTTATATATTATGTAAGCAGTTGCTATTTATGCAAATTATTTCTATTTCATCTCTTAAGAAATTGCTGCTTTCATAAAATGTGATTAATGCAATCTAGATCAGTGCAGCAGCAGTGTCTTGCCTAGCTTGCTAAAATTTCTTTCACTTACAGTCTACCGGCAGGAGTACTTTGGGCTTATTTCACAAATGTGAAGAGTTTGGGGAAGGCACGGGGATTGGCCTTCCACCAAGATAACACATTCACAGTGTCATCACTTCAACCATGCATGTTCAGATAGCTCTGGAGTTCATCTTTATATTTATAAGTTGATGACCGAGCGAAGTGGTGCAGTGGTTAGCACACTGGACTCGCAGTCGGGAGGATGACGGTTCAAACCTGTGTCCGGCCATCCTGATTTAGGTTTTCTGTGATGCCCCTAATCACTTCAGGCAAATGCCGGGATGGTTCCTTTGAAAGGGCACAGAGGATTTCCTTCCCTAATCTCATGGGACTGATGACCTCGCTGTTTGGTCCCCTCCTCCAAATCAACCCATCAACCTTAGAAGTTGATGAACACCAGCTCTGGAATTTCTTTAAAGGAGAGGGCATGTAATATTGTTTCTGTTTTTCCACAACTATGCTATCTAGCTTCTGATAATAAGTATGTTATCCACCTCCCGCCCCCTCCACCCCCCACCCCACCCCTTCCATCTCTTAACTCAGTTACAGCAGTTTGTTGAAACATGGATGAAAAATTTAGCCGTATAATGAAAGTCTTGTAGTTCATTAATGACGTACTATTTTAGGAAGGTTTCTGCACATCCTTTCAGCAATTTTGTTACTGCATTGTTATCTTCACTTTAGCGTGAGTCTGGTAACCCACAGCACTACAAAAGGTAGGGTCAGTTTTGTTTCACCATCCAGGTCATTTATGGCTTCTTTAAAACATTCCAGAAAATTAATTATGCAATACATTACATCAAACTGATATGAAGATATCATCCCCAGTTTGTTTTTCTCCAGTAGCAAATCCTAATTGTCACATTTTTGTTAATGAAATGATTTCAACATCATGCAGATGCTGTTCCATATAGTTTTAGCATGTTGATGTAATTTTCTTTTTAATCCTACCACCAATACAGATATTTTCGTATTTTGTACAGTTTTACATATTTTACGGATGAAGTTACGAATTTTAGGCAACTCTCCACTAAGGAACTTTTCATTCAACATGTACATTAATGCAGTTGAATTGAATTGAATTTTATTTGATCCTGTAAGATTACATCATGTACAGTAAATGTACGTGTAATATAGGACATGTCAAAGTATTAAAATTCTTTATCAATTATTTTTCTACACCTTTAGCTTACATTTTTACATCACTGATAATGAGTAACAATATATACAAATTTAATGGCATAAGTATTCTGCAACACTGTAAAACTCTTTTTCAATGAGATAGTCTTTAAGTTTCTTTGTAAATTCATTGTGAAGTACACTATCTTGCAAGGTTTTGGGCAGACTTCTTAGTAGTCTGATACCAGAGTACTGGGGTCCTTTTTCTAGCATTGCCAGTCGGTGGGGTATGCTCCGTACTTCATTCTTCTTTCTTGTATTGTGGGTGTGTACACTAGCATTTGTAATCCAGTCCTCACTACCTTTTGTGATGTACATTATTGTTTTGTATATATATAATGATGAAAAAGTTAAGATACCTAAATTCTTGAAACAGTTTCTGCATGTTTCAGAGGTCTTTCTTCTTAAAATGGTCCTAATTGCTTTTTTTTGTAATGTGAACACTCGTTTTGTCTCTTGTTTGTTTGAGTTTCCCCACACCGTCACTCCATACTGTAAGTATGGTTCGAAAAGTCCATGATACACTGTACACGGAAGGTTCTTGTCTGAATACTGTGATAGCTGCATCATTAAGAATATGACAGAGCTCAGTTTCTTACAGACATTATTAATATGTTTTTTCCATTTCAGTTCATTATCCACAAGAATACCTAAGAATCTAGCAGATTCTACTTCTTCCAGCCTTGTTCCGTCAACCTCTAAATCCATGTCTACAGCCTTTTCCTTGTTTTTAAACACTGCATACATAGTCTTTTTTAGATTTATAACCAGTTCATTTTCCAACAGCCATTGAGCTGTGACATTTGCAGATATGTATGCTCTTCTCTCAAGCTGTTCCATATTTTGGTCACTATTTAGTATTGTCATGTCATCAGCATACAATATTTTCTTTTCTTCCTCCTCAACACCTATATCATTAACAAATACATTAAATAACAATGGCCCCATTACCGAACCCTGCGGCACTCCATATTTGATGGATTGGGTTTCTGATTGGTATGAGTTTCCTAATGATACATACTGCTTGCGGTTGCACAAGTATGATTTTATCCATTCACCTGGTTGCCCCCAAATGCCATAGTTGCTTAATTTTTGTATCAGCATTTCATGGTCAATGGTGTCAAATGCCTTTGAAAGATCCAGAAACATTGCAGAGACAACCTTTTTCTCATCTAAGGACTGTAAAATGTATTCTGTTAGACTGACAATTGCTGATTCTGTAGATTTACCCTTTCTGAAACCATGTTGTGAGGTCATGAGAATGTTATGTTTGTCCAAATAGTTAACTAATCTGGTATACATAAGCATTTCTAGGATTTTTGAGAAACCTGATATCAGTGAAACTGGTCTGTAGTTGTTGGGATCATCCTTACACCCTTTCTTGTACACTGGCACTACCTTCGTTATCTTCAGTTTTTCTGGAAAAATTGCATCTCTGAAAGAACAGTTTGCTATGTTCAGATGTTCAGCAGTGGTGTTATTATCTCCTCACATACCAGCTTTATTACATGATTTGATATTTCATCATCACCAGCTGATTTCTTGGACTTCAGTTTCTGTATAGTTTTCCGCAATTCATCTTCCGTGACTGGTCTTAAGAACATAGTACTGCATGATCTTCTTGGTACCTTAATACCCTTCTGTTTTTGACTATTTCTTTCCAATTTTAGGTTTTCTACTACACTGATATAGTTATTATTCAGTATGTTTGCTATTTCCATACCATCTGTGACCACTGTGTTGTCTACTTTAATTGACCTAATACCTTCTTCTTTGTTTGACCCATCTTTTTCCTATCTTTCAGCATTGATTGCCTTCCAAGCTGCCTTTGCCTTGTTTTTTGAGTTCGCTATAGTGGTGTCAATTGCTCTTGCTTTCGCTTCTCTTATTGTTTTTCTATACTTCTTTTTTAACATTTTATAGTTTTCAGCTTCGCCCATCCGTCTCACATCCTGAAGCTTCCTTCGCTGTTCTAGTATTTCACTCGTAATCCACTGTGTTTGATCTTGATGCCTTTCTTGTCTCTTTACTTTGGGAAATGCTACATTAAAATGGTACTTAATTGTTGAAATAAATGCATCATATTTTTCATTTACACTCTGGGCCTGTAGGATTTCATTCCAGGTTTCCTTACTTAACATTGTTCTAAAGATGTTGATATTTTGTTCACTGATGATCCTAATTTCTTTGGTTGTTTGTTTTGGTTCTGATACTGTGTCATTACTTCTGCAAAAGCTGATTAGTTGTCCATGATGATCAGATATTTCTGTCTGAACTACATGTGACTCATAGTTACACATATTAGTAATTATGTTGTCAATAATTGTCTCACTTTGTGAAGTCACTCTTGTTGGTGCAGTTATTGTCACTTTCATGTTATGCTGTATTAACAATTCTTCAAAATCCTGTCTTATTTTTGTGTCTTTTCCCATGTCAATGTTGAAGTCTCCACATATAATAAGATTTCTCTTCATATTCATTCTCAATAAGCTAGCAACTTTTTTTAGAAAGATGCTAATATTGCCACATGGTGACCTGTACACACAAAACACTCTAAAATCTTCTGCCACTATACCAGTAACTTCAAAGTCTTTTTGTCTAGCTATGGGAAATGTAGCAGCTTCACTGTTTACATTCTTTGAAAGAGTACCTGTTTTAATATATATACAAACGCCACCACCCTTATATTTAGATCTGCAGAAGTAACTAGCTAGTTTGTAGTCCTTTACTGCCACATTATGTATTTTACTTTCAGTTAGTCCATGTTCACTTATGCATAATATGTCTGGTCTTACTTCACTCAGGAGTACTTCTGCTTCTAATTTTTTGTTACCAAAGTATTGTATATTTTGATGAAGTACTTTTATGTAATTTTTATTTTGTTGGTTTACATGTTGTGAGCTGTATTCTGGGGCAAATTCTTTAGTATCGTCTTTTTTTGTATGGTGCTTATAATTTTCTTTTCCAGCTGGAGTGTATGATTTTTCATCCCCTTCAGGCCATATTAGTTTCCCTTGCATCTAATGATTTTGCAGACATCTGCAAACATTCTGCTGAACGTTACAGACCCCAGTCTATTTAAATGCAAGCCATCCTTCGCTAGTGAGTTTTTACATAGGAATTTGTTTGGGTCTATAAAAATTGCCCCAAGACGATCACATTGTTCTTTAAGAGCACAGTTTATTTTGGCGATATATTTTTCACTCACCGACCTTCTGTTTATGATTCCGCTAAGTATCAGACGAGATCCTGCATACATATTTCTTGCAGTACGAATCATGTTTCTTGTTTCGCTTGCCATTTCTTCCTCACTGCTGCTCCTTAACGAATTCGTCCCAACATGTATAAACACCCCATTATAGTTATGTCTGGTTTCAGAATCTGGTTCTGTAGTATCTTGTCTTGCATTTACCATATTTTTAAAATGTTTACCGAGTTGATGCGTTCTAATGCCAGGTCGTACGTCGATCTTGCAATTGGGGACAGCGATATTCTTCAGCAGCGAATCGCCAATTATTAAAAAGTCATTTTCCTTTTGTTGCGTATCTGTCGCCTTGTTTTTCCTTTTGCTGTATGTCACCACCTTCCATTTATATTTATCTTCCGGTTTTTGGCTTACTGAGTTTACCGAGACATCAACGGGAACACTTGAAATGTTGTTTTTAAAGTACGATCGGTCATTCGTATTTTCGCGATCTTCTTGCTTTTCCGTTTGATGGCTTTTACACACACAGGACTTCTTTTCTTGTATTAATGTATCGTTTTCTTTCTTGATGGTTGAAAGTTCGGTTTTTAATGCCTCAATGTCACTTCGTAGTAACTTTATAATTTCGTTTTTTGTATCAACTGCACTTACAAGATCGGCCGTTTCGTCACGTAAACAACCGTGACATGTCCACGGAAAATCATCGCTGACGAACTTTAGATTTACTTTCGCGCACTTTTCGTGTAACCAGAAGTTGCATTTGATACACAGAATACCCTTCATCACACGCTTTTTACATTCTCTACACGAAGAACTGTTCATTTTTTGCCTTTTTAACGAGAGAGAAGCGTCACTACACTTTCCTATCGGCGCCATCTTAAATGTGTTTATGCACATCTGTGATGTCGAAAAGTTTTCTTTTTGTTCAGCCCTTGATCCATTGCAGATGTGACTTTCTTAATTCCAGAAGAGTTACTGTGTATCTATCTCTGATAGTGTGACATATAACTCCATAAGAATATGTGTATTTCATTTCATAAAATCTTTAAACTTTGTTGTGAGCAGTACATTGTTTCTCAATTCCCATATGTCTTCAAGATCTTTAGTAATACTATATTTGACTGTAAGATAGTAAGATAACAATTCTGATCAATATCTTACTTTACCGTAGGCACAATGTGACAGCTCACGTCATTACCTATATTCTGAATATTTTGAGATATTATTCTTGTAGAAAGCAAAATATCTTTTTTATTCACTTTGCTGTCATTGTCATCAGTGCCAGTTAGTTCTTAGGTAATATTAATAAACTCATTGACACTGACAATGTTAAAGTGATGTGTATACAACACACACACACATTAGCCTGCACGTGCCCCTGATTGTCTATTTATTACTCTTACAAGGAGTCCAGCTGATGAATTCCTGATTTCAGAATTAAACATCTTTAAAACTAAGATCAATAGGTGAGTGCAACAAACATATGTTTATTGTGAAAGCTGTAAGAATTTTATGCATATGTTTCTTATTAGTTCAAAAAGCAATTCATAGTGCCTATAAATTATGTGCTGCTGCTCAGAGTGATAAGTTCCACTGTTGAAACATGAAAGGAGATTAGCATACCAAAGGAAGAGGTTGAAATTATATATCCCGTTGAACAACATGTTTTTCTGGTACTGGAATACCAAATTAAAATGGACAAGTAGCAGGGCTGATGACCTAGTGGGAAATGTTGACCCCAGACAAACTGTAGTTACTCATGAAAATGTCACCACAATTTCTGAAATTATTCAGTAAAATTTGAGCAAATCGGTATGAAGAATTGCAACAGAGACTAATTTGATGCATTCTAGCAGGCAGCAAATACTGAGTCAGAGCCTACGCATGTTTTACATCAAAAATCCAAAGCCACAAGACTATACCAGTATGAGCTGTGTGACAGAGGGCTGACTTTGCAAACTAGATTATCACAGTGACTGATAATGAAGGATTTGTGTTTGCTGCATCTAGTTCACAGATAAAGCACTCTGAAAGGAGACATGAATAAACAAAATTGGGCATTTTGGAGTTCCAAAAATCCCCATTTGTTAGATTCAAAATCACTGTATTCTCCCAAAGTTACTGCTTGGGCTGCAATATGCAGCAGAGACGTTTTTGGTCCTTTTTTCGTGAAAGAAACAATCAGTAGTGAATGTTACATTACAATTTTGGAACAGTTTGTTGTTACATAGCTGTCATTGGAAGATCAACCAGGTGCCGAGTAGTTCATGCAAAATGGGGCCAGACCACCTCACACCAAGCAAGGTGGCATAGTGGTGAGCACGCTGGACTCACATTCAGGAGGATGACAGTTCAAACCCACATCCGGCCATCCTGATTTAGGTTTTCTGTGATTTTCCTAAATCGCTCCAGGCAAATGTCAGGATGATTCCTTTGAAAGGGCATGTCTGACTTCCTTTCCCATCCTTCCCTAATCCGATGGGACCGATGACCTCGCAGTTTGATTCCCTCCCCCAAATCTACCAACCAACCATATCACACACAACAGGTGTCTCACTTTCTTGATGAATACTTCAGGAATGGAGTTGTTGCGTTGGAATATTGAAAATTTACTGGCAGAGTGATGGGTTGACCTCCATATCCGCTCAATCTGACTTCTTGTGATTACTTTTTGAGGGGCATATCAAAAGACACTGCATACCAGAACCATCTCACTAACACACTGGATGAGCTTGGATCAGCGATCTGTATTGCATCTGGATCCATTTCCATAGAGACGCTAAATGACGTGACAGATTCTATTGTTCATTTGTGCCGCTGTGAGTGGTGGACATTCAAAAAGACTGTAATATGATTGCGAAGACTGGATGCAGAAAATGAGTTGTCGAATCTCGGAAGTACAGACTCCACAAAATATTCACAGAATCCAGGTATTTGTGGCTCCAGTTATGAATACATCAATGTATCTGATTCATATATGAAAAAACAAAGATGAGGTGACTTACCGAACAAAAGCGCTGGCAGGTCGATAGACACACAAACAAACACAAACATACACACAAAATTCAAGCTTTCGCAACAAACTGTTGCCTCATCAGGAAAGAGGGAAGGAGAGGGGAAGACGAAAGGAAGTGGGTTTTAAAGGAGAGGGTAAGGAGTCATTCCAATCCCGGGAGCGGAAAGACTTACCTTAGGGGGAAAAAAGGACAGATATACACTCGCACACACGCACATATCCATCCACACATACAGACACAAGCAGACATATTTGCTTGTGTCTGTATGTGTGGATGGATATGTGCGTGTGTGCGAGTGTATACCTGTCCTTTTTTCCCCCTAAGGTAAGTCTTTCCGCTCCCGGGATTGGAATGACTCCTTACCCTCTCCTTTAAAACCCACTTCCTTTCGTCTTCCCCTCTCCTTCCCTCTTTCCTGATGAGGCAACAGTTTGTTGCGAAAGCTTGAATTTTGTGTGTATGTTTGTGTTTGTTTGTGTGTCTATCGACCTGCCAGCGCTTTTGTTCGGTAAGTCACCTCATCTTTGTTTTTTTATATATAATTTTTCCCACGTGGAATGTTTCCTTCCATTATAATGTATCTGATTCTCTATACATGGAGTGCATAGGGGCCTGAAGATGAAATTAATGAGATACCAAAACTGGTAATTTAAATAAAATAACTTCTGAAAATATACGGTTGTTTGGTGATTTTTCTTTGGTAAATATCTGACCTACCACTGTCCGGTATCCATGATGGATCTACAGAGACACAAGGATTAGTGACTACAAGGTCATTGTCAGGAGACTCACTTCAACCAAAAATAAGTGCAAAATATATCTATTAAAAAAAAAAAAAAGCTGGTAGAAATTCACTTTTACACCTTTCTAAGAGACAGTCCCCACCCCTACCAAACAGACTATTTGATCTTAGACCAAATGTGGCTTAAATTCAGAGAATTTGTGTCAGTGGTATTTCAGAGGTTTATACCAAATGAATAAATAAGATACAGAACATGGTACCCAAAACAGGTCAGAACATTGTTGCAGAAGCAATGAAAAAAGCCTGCCAAATTTAAAAGAATGCAAAATCTCCAAGATTGGTGATGTTTTAAGGGAGCTCAGAATTTAGCACAGATTTCAATGGAAGATGCCTTAAATAGTTTCCACAATGAAAGTCTTTCTCCAAATCTAGCAAATCCAGGGAGATTCTGGTTGTATGTGAAGTACACCAGCGGCAAGACACAATCAGTACCCTCGGTGTATCATAGCAATGCTAATGTTACCATAGACAGTGCCAGTAAAGCATGGTTTTTAAAATTTCTCCACCAAAGAAGACAAAGTAAGTATTCCAGGATTTGAATCAAGAACAGCTGCCAACATGAGTAACTTGGAACCAGATATACTCAGTGTAGTGAAGCAATTGTATACCAATTAAGTTCCTTTCAGAGTATGCTTACGTATTAGCTCAATGAAAGATCTGTACCTGAAGACTGAATAGTTGAACAGGTCACACCAACACTCAAAAAAGAAACAGGAATAACTCACTGAATTACAGATCCATGTCACTGACGCCAATTTGCAATAGGACTTTGGATCATGTACTATGTTCCATAATTATAAGTTATCTCACAGAAACAGTCTATTGGCAACATGAATTTAGGAAATATTGTTTCATGAAAACACAGCTAACTCTTTATTAATATGAAGAAATGAGTTCCACTGTCAGGGATTTCAAGATTTCCAGAAGGGTTTTAATGTCATTCCACTCGAGCAACATCTAATCAAATTGTGTGCCTGTGATGAATTGTTTCAATTGTGCAGCTGGATTCAGGATTTTCTGTCAGAAAAGTCAGTTTTGTGCAGTAACTTGTGTTCATCATGGACTTCATTCACTTTCCAATAACACTACTCTGGATTTGATCTATTGCTGTAAATTTCTGTACCTTCACATGCAATTTAGTGATAGCACCTTTGTGTACACTGATGGCTCTAAGACCGACTGTGGTGTTTGGTGTGCCTTCACCATTGTCACCGACCATTTTTAGTATCGGCTTCCAGAACTGTGCTCGATCTTTAAAGCAGAACTCTCTGCTCTATGTCAAGCCACCCAATATGTGCAGTGACACAGGCTTTTTAATTGTGTCATATGCTCCGATTCTCTCACTGCCCTTCAGAACCTCTGTGTGCTGTACACAGTCCATTCCTCAGTGCAGCGGGTCCACAAAAGCTTCCACTTGTTCGCTGTTGAGGAAGCCACCATGTTGTTTATGTGGGTTCCAGGTCACACTGATCTGACAGGAAATGAGGCTGCTGTTGCTGCTGTCAAGGCTGCAGTCCTTCTGCCTCGGCCTGCTAGCTCTTCCATTCCTTTGGATGATTTCCGTGTTGCCGCCTGTCGGCAGATGGTGTCTCTTTGGCATCACCACTGGTCTCCTCTTCATGGGAGCAAGATCTGGAGAATTAAACCTCTCCAAACAGCTTGGCCAACCTCCTCTCGGCCCTCTCATCATGAGGAGATCATTTTAGCTAAGTTGGGTGTTGGGCACTGTCTTTTTAGCCATTGCCCTTTGTTAAGTGGTGATCTCCAACCACCTTGTATTCATTGTCATCAACCTTTGACAGTTCGCCATTTCCTGACCCAATGCTCTTTTAAAATGCTTACATTTCTGTGTATGTTTGCCATATAGGTTATCAGCTTTTAACAAACAAGGCGTGGACTATCAGTTGCGTTTTTCTTTTGATCTGTCATAGCAACATGGCGAAGGACATTTAATCATTGGTTAGGGATCTCTGTGGTGTATTTTGCGGACATTTCTCCAAGAGGCCAACCTTGTATTTAGCTCTAAGCTCTCTTTCTTTCTGTCCATTGGGCTTAGCATATAGTTGCTTTTACTTCTTGGCGTTCTAAGGTTATGACATAGGTGCTTATGACCTCAGTTGTTTTTGGGCAAAAAGAAAAAAAAGTGGAGTCATTCGTTGCTGGTCAATGGTTTTGCTTTCTTGTTAGCTTATTGCTATATAGTAAAAATAATAGTTTATTGTGTTTGGATGTTTTTACCAATACAAAGCACAGCTTCATAGACATAACAGCTGTCAATAAATTCTACATTGTTATGTAGCCTGGTAAAACAGAAAACACTACATTGTATTCAACCAACAAACAGCAGTAAAAATAAAAACTAAACTGCTGCTGACATTTTTTCATGTGACCGCTGATGAAAAAAGTGAAAATTATGCAAAAAATGCTTCTGGGAACTATTCAAAATCTCTGATGGTAGTCTGCTTCGAGCCATACTAAAGGTAAGACTTATAGAGCTTCTAGATGACAATCCCCCTTTTATCAAACATGCTATACTATACCCCACAACACAAACACGAGATACCAGAATATTTGAATATTTGACTTCTGTATCATTTGTATAAGAACATGTTGAAAATTAAGGAAAAGAACCAGTTGCAGAAAGCATCTATTGTAGAACTTTTAACGAGTTCCACTTGCATTTCCACACTCCTCACCAGGACACTTGTGTACAATATGACACTTTTGCTGATAAACTGAGGCAGTCAACAGATGAACAAGAAAAGGCTCAGCTTCAGCAGCACCACAAACTGCTTCTACGTAAGGATAAGGCTTCATGGGCATTTGTAACATAATAATTTTATAAAAGATAACACTATGTTTTCTTAACACAGACACCTGGCTATCCCCTATGTTAAATACCACAATGTTTTAACCAACACAAGTTTGGAAACACACTGGGTACACAATGTGTTGTTAATATAGTTTCATTTGTAGCACGTATGGAAGGTACCACTAGCTTCTTTTGGTAGCAAGAAATGATTCAAGGCCATGTCATGACCCTGTGGATGCACCTGTCCAACATTGTGTGTTAATTTCAGTACTGTGTAGCCACATCATATACCACAACACTGTTCAATTTTTATTACATTATTTATTGCACAAAAGTTTTGTTAAAAAATGCCTGTGCAATCTGAGCCTAAGGCTGAAAAAACTCGGGAGCCCATTAAAGTAGACACTGAAAAATCACTTTATAGTAGCTCTCACTATGCCCTGGTTTTTATTTCAAAAAGTTTCTATCCTTGCCTAGAGTCGCAGGCCAAGTAAATATTATGAATGTAGTTTATATATTTACAGTTTGTGTTGTATGAGGTGTTACCAAAAGCAGGATTCATGTACTGCTGAGATGAAATGACTGGATCTTAAGGTTCCCAAAAAATTGGTGCCTCTTTGGTCAGACACATCAAAACAACAGCTCCATCTGCAAAACATGAATATGAAGAGAACAGGAACTGGGAAATAGCCATGACATTAATGTAATTAGTTTTAAGTGAAAGAATAAGACTGAAATAATGGACCAAAATTTAATGAAAAGTGATCATTCCTATCCTCCCAATGATAGTGATTTTGCTTAACTAGAAAATTGCAGCAATACCCAATAGATGTTTTGTCCCAGTGATTGGTACAATGTTATTGACAAGCCAACGAAAAAAAATCCCTTTCATGTAATGACAAACAGTGACTTCCCGTCTGTGAGAAAATTGTAATCAAGTATCAAAAGCAAAACTGATACCATAAAACATGCAGTGTCGTGGCTAAAAATGCATTGGATTTGCTACCAAAAGAGTGAGTCATTCACATGTTCATATATTTGTTTATTAGCTGTTCAGCATGTTTACCACACAGTTGGCTTCGTCAAAATACATTTTACATATTTCATAAAATTATAGTTGTTACTATTTTTTTACATTATACACACATATACATACATCTTTTTAATAGTTAGTAATTTGAACATTTTACTCACATCATCATTTTACATATACATAAATACATATAAATACATAAACTTCTTAATAATCAGACAATTTCGGCAATAATCATTATATAGTTTACATTCAAGAAGTAATTATAGTTTTACACATTTAGTTAATGATAGTTACATTATTTCATTGTTTATACATTCCTTTCAAATTACTTCCAAGATATTCTTCAATTGAGTAATATGCTTTATTTTTGAGCCATGTGTCTAATACCTCCTTAAATTTAAAGTGGGTGAGGGTTTTGACGGATTGTGGCAATTTGTTACATAACTTTAGACTTAGGTGTTTGTAACTGTTGTGTGTCAGTAACAGTCTAGAATACGGTATATCAAGCAAGCAGTTGTTTCGAGTGCTGTGCAGATGTAAATTCATTCTCTGTGTAAATTGTTGTATATTTTCTTTTACGTATACGCAGTGATACATATAGAGACTTGGGAGTGTCATTATGTTTAATATACTGAAGTGCTCCTTACAGCTTTCTCTAGGACCCCATCCTTGTAAACATCTAATTGCTTTTTTTGCCATTTGAATACACAGTTTGTGCCTGGTGAATTACCCCATAACAGAATCCCATATTGTAGCTGTGACTGAAAGAATGCATTGTAGCAAAGCACCTATAACCTTTTACTGACAGAATATCTTAGTTTATACAGCAGGAATATTACGCATGCAAGTTTGCCTGTCAGATAGCTTATATGGTCATCCCATGAGAGTCTTTAGTCAATTTTTAGTCCCAGTAGTTTGACACTGTGACTCTCTGCTTTCCGTACCTTCAGATTAAAATAAATTTCCTCTATTTTTGTGTTGTTTGTACATAACTCTTTAGCATTACACCACACCCTACATTTTTCAAAAATTTCATTATTTTTGTTTACCACTTCTTGCATACTCTCACCTGTGGAGATCAGCATATAAAACATTTTTGCAGGCTACATAGTTTGAAAAGTCATTAACATAGATAATAAAGAGGAAGGGTCCAAGAACAGAGCCCTGTGGAATTCCTCTCTTACTTTTAATTAGATCTGACCTTTCATTGTTCACATGCACTGACTGTTGCCTTTTATTACTTCTGTGGTTAATGGCCCTGTAGTGTAATTTTTGTAATTTGATACTTTATTGTCAACTTTGGCAGAGTGACAGTTGTGATAACAAAGGATTATTAACAACAGAAGCAAACAGCAAAACAGATTATAGTATAAAACTCCTAAACCTACACTGCATTATACTACAATGCAGGGTGACAGCAAGTGTCTGTAATTACATATCTGCATGCAGCCTCTGCAAACCACTGTATGGTGCATGGCAGAAAGTACCTTGTACCACCAATAGTCGTTTCCTTTCCTGTTCCACTCATAAAAAATAGAGCGAGGTATAAACAACTGTCTATATGCCTCCATACAAACCCTAATTTCTCTTTTCTTATTTTCCTGGTCCTTACACAGAATTTATGGTGGCAGCAGTAGAATTGCTTTGCAGTCAGCTTCAAATGCCAGTTTGATGAATTTTATCAACAGTGTTTCATAAAAAGAATATCATCTTCCCAACAAGGATTTCTGCATGTTGCTCAGACCTAATGGTAACAAATCCAGCAGCTCATCTATTCATCGCTTTGATGTATTCCTTTAATCTGACCTGGTGGGGGTTCAAAATACTCGAGCAATACTCAAGAACAGATTGCATTAGCATTCTATATGTGGCCTCTGTTATAGATGAGCTACATTTTCCTAAAATTCACCCAAAAACCTGAAGTTACCATTTGCTTTCTCAACTACCACTCTTACATGCTCGTTCCATTTCACATCAGTTTGCACCATTATGCCTAGATATTTAATTGCTGTGGCTGGGCCAAGCAGCACACTACCAATGCTGTTTTCGAACATTGCATGATTGTTTTTCCTACTCACTTGCATTAACTTACATTTTTCTGTGTTTAGAGCAAGCTGCCATTCATCACACCAGGTAGAAATCTTGTGTCACTCATCCTGTATCCTCTTACAGTCATCCAATGACAACATCTTCTGGTACACCACAGCATCATCAGCAAACAGTCGCACATTGATACTGTGTCAAATCATTTATAATACAGAGAAAAGAAGTAGTCCTATCACACTTTGGGGCCACTCTTGACAACTCCATATTCATAGATTTTCCAAAAGTTTATGATGAGATGATCCACTGCAGACTGCTGCTGAAGGCCTGAGCATATGGATTAAGTTCCCATATATGCAAGTGGCTCGAAGACCTTTTAAGTGATAGAACCCAGTTCTGTGTCCTCAATGGCAAGTGTTCATCAGGTACAAGGGCTGAACAACACTTTGCAACTGTTTGCTAATGACACTGTGGTGGACAGGAAGGCGTTGTCATTGAGTGACTGTAGAAGGACTTGGACAAAATTTCTAGTTGGTATGGTGAATGGCAGCTTGCTCTAAGTGTAGAAAAATTTAAGTAAATGCAGATGAATGGGGAAAAAATCCTGTAATGTTTGAATACAGCATTAGTGGTGTGCTGCTTGACACAGATACATGGATTAAAGATTTAGCTGTACTACTGCAAACTGAAATGAAACAGAACGAGCACATCAGGTTGGTAGTAGGGAAGGTGAATGGCCGACTTTGTTTTATAGGGAGGATTTTGGGAAAGTGTTTCATCTATAAATGAATCGAACCTTGACTCATCATTATCCATTACAGCCAGGTAATTCCTATCCATTTCAGTGTGATCTTGTGTTCACAATGAAGGAGAAATAGTCCGACTACCGTATTTACTCGAATCTAAGCCGCACTCGAATCTAAGCCGCACCTGAAAAATGAGACTCGAAATCAAGGGAAAAAAATTTCCCGAATCTAAGCCGCACCTGAAATTTGAGACTCGAAATTCAAGGGGAGAGAAAAGTTTTAGGTCGCACCTCCAAATCGAAACAAAGTTCGTCTAATTGTAATATGAGACACAATTTAGGTCGAATGAATGACGATACAGCTGCAGTAGTTTGGTTCGAGTCGTAAGCTTAGCAGTTACGGTTTACCAGGTAGCCATTGCTACGCGTCACGCGCTCCGTCCGTATTTATACGGATATCCTTCCTTTTTCACGTGCTTCGTCTGGTTTGAATTGATTGCTTATTTTTCTTTGATCTGATAAGTGCCGTTCTCTTTGTTATAGGTGTTTACGTCACTCTAAGCTGAAAATGCGTTACTGTACTGTGTCATGCATTGTTTGTTGCATTCTGATAGGTGCGTGTTTACGGCCTGTCGCCGCCCACGGCGTGGCTTGCTTTTGTGCGCGCTACCGCCGCTTACAAATAAAAAATGGAGCGGAATCGTTTCATTAGCGAAACATTTGTTGTTACTTACACTACTGCTTTCTTTGATAATGGTCAACAAGAACCAAATAATAGAATGCGTATGATACACTCCTGGAAATGGAAAAAAGAACACATTGACACCGGTGTGTCAGACCCACCATACTTCCTCCGGACACTGCGAGAGGGCTGTACAAGCAATGATCACACGCACGGCACAGCGGACACACCAGGAACCGCGGTGTTGGCCGTCGAATGGCGCTAGCTGCGCAGCATTTGTGCACCGCCGCCGTCAGTGTCAGCCAGTTTGCCGTGGCATACGGAGCTCCATCGCAGTCTTTAACACTGGTAGCATGCCGCGACAGCGTGGACGTGAACCGTATGTGCAGTTGACGGACTTTGAGCGAGGGCGTATAGTGGGAATGCGGGAGGCCCGGTGGACGTACCGCCGAATTGCTCAACACGTGGGGCGTGAGGTCTCCACAGTACATCGATGTTGTCGCCAGTGGTCGGCGGAAGGTGCACGTGCCCGTCGACCTGGGACCGGACCGCAGCGACGCACGAATGCACGCCAGGACCGTACGATCCTACGCAGTGCCGTAGGGGACCGCACCGCCACTTCCCAGCAAATTAGGGACACTGTTGCTCCTGGGGTATCGGCGAGGACCATTCGCAACCGTCTCCATGAAGCTGGGCTACGGTCCCGCACACCGTTAGGCCGTCTTCCGCTCACGCCCCAACATCGTGCAGCCCGCCTCCAGTGGTGTCGCGACAGGCGTGAATGGAGGGACGAATGGAGACGTGTCGTCTTCAGCGATGAGAGTCGCTTCTGCCTTGGTGCCAATGATTGTCGTGTGCGTGTTTGGCGCCGTGCAGGTGAGCGCCACAATCAGGACTGCATACGACCGAGGCACACAGGGCCAACACCCGGCATCATGGTGTGGGGAGCGATCTCCTACACTGGCCGTACACCACTGGTGATCGTCGAGGGGACACTGAATAGTGCACGGTACATCCAAACCGTCATCGAACCCATCGTTCTACCATTCCTAGACCGGCAAGGGAACTTTCTGTTCCAACAGGACAATGCACGTCCGCATGTATCCCGTGCCACCCAACGTGCTCTAGAAGGTGTAAGTCAACTACCCTGGCCAGCAAGATCTCCGGATCTGTCCCCCATTGAGCATGTTTGGGACTGGATGAAGCGTCGTCTCACGCGGTCTGCACGTCCAGCACGAACGCTGGTCCAACTGAGGCGCCAGGTGGAAATGGCATGGCAAGCCGTTCCACAGGACTACATCCAGCATCTCTACGATCGTCTCCATGGGAGAATAGCAGCCTGCATTGCTGCGAAAGGTGGATATACACTGTACTAGTGCCGACATTGTGCATGCTCTGTTGCCTGTGTCTATGTGCCTGTGGTTCTGTCAGTGTGATCATGTGATGTATCTGACCCCAGGAATGTGTCAATAAAGTTTCCCCTTCCTGGGACAATGAATTCACGGTGTTCTTATTTCAATTTCCAGGAGTGTAGATGATGTTCTGAACGAAATTTTAGCGAAAAGTTTTCTCCGTTTGAAAATCTTTGCAGGTGCCTCTTTAGTTCATTACATTCTGCACAGAAATTAGAGTCATCTTAGATTTAAAAATCTAGTCAGTTGCCGCGCTTCATTTCTGACTATCACTATCAGGCATAAGAATAATACAAATATAAACATGACATGATATGGATATTCTTCCGCGTTTGCTGCTGTCTCACTCTAGTTTTGTAGTTTATCAGGCAGACAGGATTTAAATGAGATAGTAGCAAACACGAAACAATACATGGCAAAATGTTTATATTTGTATTAATCTTATGGCGAAGAGAATACTGCGTGTGATTCACAATTCATAAAAGCTCCTATTAGCAACCATCTCTTCTCACAGGTAGGAAAAAAATTCAGAACGTCGAGTTGGCCATATTGACAAACATCCCAAACAGTCTTGCCTGTTGGATTTTCGTAGTACATTGAAATGCTGCTACATTCGAAGATCAACAATACAGAATTTGTATTTACTTCGTTGGATAATGTACCAAAATGCAGTGGTCGAAACTCTGGGCGGAGGAGAAAGGCTCGTCTTCCACTTTTTTTAAAAAATTTATTTATTGACGCAGAGATTTTGGTGCCAGTATTTATCTTTGTGCCTACAAAGCATGCCTGTGTGGCGCTACATATATTCGACGGCAGAAGTTAGTTGTGGCGGCACCCACCAACATTTTTCACTCGATTCTAAGCCGCAGGCGGTTTTTTGGATTACAAAAACCGGAAAAAAAGTGCGGCTTAGATTCGAGTAAATACGGTAACCAGCGAGATTATTTTCCCAGTCCACCAAAATTTCACACTTGCATTGCTTGCATTCCAAATCCTGGAATTGTTCCTAATATAATACATTTGTTCACTAATAAAGTACGTTCATTTGGGAACTCATTTGGGGTGATAAGTCAAGGGAAATATAGCAAGGTTGCACAAGGCAGAAATCAACAAAGAAATGTCAACAACAGACAAAATTTGAAAATCTGATGTGGTAGAGAGGGATGCTGACAAAAGAAAAGCAGACCGATAATAAAATGAAAAGTACATAAAGAAAAAAATAAGGCAAGGAAATGAAGTATGAAAGTGGCCTTCAGAACAAGAAATAAATAAATATAAAATGACAGCTGATGGAAATGGGACAAAAATGAAGTAAACAATGGTGAGTGATTATTGTTAAAGCCACGTGACTAATTGAAATCAAGCACATGCTAAATACATTAAGAGAAGAATGTCTGGATTTGGCATTAGGAAGAAGCCCTGTTGTACTAGTTTTTGGGGATGGTGGCAGTCAAAGTGATATGAACCATATGGCAAGAAATGGTTTGAGGAGGAATATTGCGTCAACATAGATGTGTTTGTTATAAGGGTGTCAAAAACCTATACTTGATGATATGAGCTTCATTTCAGGTCATGCCTTTTCACATATGCAGCCATTTCCTTTTCTCTCCATTGTTTTCTGTTTCTTTATGTTTGTTTTCATTTTATTTTTGTTATGTTACAGAACCTTTCGTGTTTTCATTTCCTTTTTTGTAACTAGCCATTTTGTGTTGTGTAAGCTTTTATTTTTGATTTGTGTTTTCTTTTTTGTGCTTTTCAGATTGCCTTTTTTATGTCTTCAGATTTTGAATTTTTAGTGTTGCTAGAATTTTGTTGTTAATTGTTGTTTCATGATGTCCTGAAATCTAGTGTTTACAATAGTTTTTTCTGTTCATACCTGTGTTTGTTGTCCCCCAGTATGTAGGAGTGTTTTGGATCTCCATGTGATTGTAGACTCATTTACGAGATACTTTTTTCTTACTGTCGATTTTTGAATGAATTAGGTATTTCAGAAGGTTAAAACCATGCAGTTCTTGTTAACTTGGGTTTCAAAATGTGTTTTTGTTACTGTGGTTAAAGACTCCAATATATTCTTTCCTGTGCAAGCCTCTTAAACTCTGCAACCTACATACATTTGAATCTCCTCACTCTAGTCAAGCCCTGAGCTCTCTACAGTTTTCAACAACCCAAACTTTCCCCCATTACCAAATTTATGATTTTTTGATGCCTCAGCACGTGTCCTGTCAACTGATGCCATCTTTTTGTTAATTTGTGGCATAAATTTCTTCTTTGCTAATTTGATTCAGTACATTAGTTATCCAATCTACCCAACAAATCTTCGACATTCTCCTGTAGCATCACATTTCAAAAGCTTAGATATTCATCTTAACTTTTCATAATCCATGTTTTACTTTAGTACAGAGCTACACATAAAACTTAAATATTTCATGTTAAAAATTCCTCTTTTCTGAGAAATGCTTTTCTTGCTATTTCCAATCTGCAGTTCACATTGTATCTACTTCAGACATCATCCATTATTTTGCTGGACGGTTAACTTAACTAATCTAATACTTTTAGGCCTATCTCCTGATCTAATTCCCTAACCTCACCTGATATAATTTGGGTACATTTCATTACATTGAACTGGACTGCCAACCTTTGCTGTCTCTGACAGACTTACTATACCATCAGCAAACCTCAAAGTTTTAACTTGTTCTCCTTGAACTTTAATCTCCTATCCACAATTTTCCGTAGCTTCCTTCATACCTTACTCAATGTACAGATTGAATTTTGTAATGTCGAGTCAGCTCTTCTTGGCGGCGACCTCAGGTAAGTTCTGATGCTATGTTGATGCACACTGACTAAATGGAGCCGTGTGTCTGCTTATATTCACATTTGGCAGATGGATGTCCAATTGTGAACTACTTGTGTGACATTAGACTGAAACATAACATAATCCATATTGTGTTCACCCTTTGTGACATCTGATCATAACTATGTGGCTTCTCTCTGGAGGCTGGCATTTCCATGCATGCCATGTCTTGTATCTCTGGAGGACACAGAAATCTACAAATGCTATAGATGTAGGTTATCCTTTCTTCAGCATGTCTTCTAAGACAGGTCTTATTGGTAGAGTCAGTATTGCCTTGCATAATCTTACATTTCTCCAGCACCCATACTGATTTTCCCCATGTTTATCCTATACCAATTTTTCCATTTTTCTGTAAATAATTTATCATTGTTTTGCAACCATAACTTATTAAACCTATGGCTCCGTCACATTCACAGCTGTCAGCACCTGCCTTATTTGGAAATGGTATTATTAAATTATTTCAGAAGTATGGAGACATTTGTCTGTTACATGTATCTTATATTAGATGGAATGGTTTTGTCAAACTCTTCTTGCAGTATCATATTTTCTGTCTTATCATCATCGTCGTCTTCTTCCCTTGCTCTTAATATTTATACAGGTGTTTCTATTTTCCCCTAAGGGCACTTCAGTTTCCCTGTAGGCATCATCTATTTTTCCCACAGTCTTCCATGATTCTACGTCTTTACATTTCTCCTCTAACCCTTCCTGCTTTTCTAATTTGCAATTTCATTCACCTCTTTTTACATCTGTGTTTTCTTTTGTCTGTTTCATATTTGTATTTTCTCCTTTTGTCAATTAAATTTCTTATCAACAGTACAGAGGAAGCATTGAGCAGCAGACAGAAACATTTAAAATAGATTTAAATGCAGACTAAACTATCAGACACAGTCCTCCTTCAGATTTAGGAAAACACACACACATAGGGTGGGGGAAGATGGCGTATCACTGCCTTTGTTAATGATGTGTTGGGGCAGAATAGTGGGCTGCTAGCCACAGCATTGGTGGCTGTAAGACTATGCAGTTGTGCCGGGGGATATGAAGGCATGTGTGAGGCATGAGTGGAAGCAGAGAAGGCCACAGAGGCAAAGGCTGCAGGGAGAGTTTCCATCTGCACAGTTCAGAAAAGCTGGTGTTGATGGGAAGAATCCAGATATTACAGGCTGTGGAGCAGTCTCTGAAGTCAAGCCCACCAAGTTGTGCAGCATGCTCAGCAATTGGGTGGTCCATTTGCCTCTATGGCCACAGTATGGCAGTGGCCAGTCAAGCTAACAGACAGCAGTGTCTGTTGTATTCCCACTTAGAATGTCACACATTGGTTGCAGCTAAGATGGTAGACCACATGGCTACTTTCACAGGTTGTCCTGCCTTTGATGGTGCTGGAAATGCCTGTAACATGACTGGAGTAGCTGGCAGTAGGAGGATGTATGGAACACATCTCACATATAGGTCTTTTACTGGGATGTGAGCCATGGGGCAAGTGGTTAGGAGCAGCAGTGGACAACAATATTGTGTAGGATGGGTGGTGGGTGGAATACCATTGGCGGTTGGGTGGGGAAACTATTGGGGACACTATTTCTCATTCCACGTAGTTGAAACCTGGTGGAGAAATTGATTCATTGCTCCAGTCAGTGGGTTTGTGAGGAACAGTAAGTGACTGGCGGGACAGGTCATGAATATGTGTTTCTGAACAAGGTGCAGAGGGTAATTATGGTCTGTGAAGGCCTCAGTGGGATCTTCAGCATATTTGGAGAGGGACTGCTCATCACTGTGAAGGCAAGGATCACACATGGCTTGGTGGTGTGGAACAAACTTAGTGGTATAGAATGTGTGACAATTGTTTAAAAGGAGTCATCATTGGCAGCTCTGATGTGAATGGGGGTACTTAATGTGGAGATTGACATTGAGGAAGGTGGCTTATTGGGCTGAGGAGGACCAGGTGAAGCAAATGGGGGAGAAAGTGTTGAGGTTCCAGAGGAATATGGATAGGGTATCTTCACACTCGGTCCAGATCATGAAGGCGTCATCAGTGAATCTGAAGTGATGGGTCTGGTGTTCAGGGAGGCTAGGAAGGATTCCTCTAGGTAACTCTAAATTGGCATAGGATAATGCCATGTGGGCACCCATGGTTGTACCACAGATTTGTTATTTGTTTGTAGATGATGCCTTCAAAGGAGTAGTTGTGGATGAGGATACAATGGGTCATGGTGACCAGAAAAGAGAGTGTAGATCTGGAGTCTGTTGGTCATTGAAAAAGGTAGCATTCAGTCGCAGCAATGTCATGGGCATTGGGGACAATAGTGTAAAGGGAATGGCATCAAGTGATGAGGAGGGTGCCATGTGGTATAGGGAGTCTTGGCAGAGGAAATGGTTAATGTCTCTTATGTAGGAGGGTTGACTGTGTAGTAGACTGAAGGTGTCTGTCTTCAATGGCACAGATTCTACCCCTGGGGGCACAGTATCCAAGTGCAATGTCCCAATTTTCCATTGTTTAAATTCAATATCTCGTGTGTTATCCAAGGATTGCTAATGGGCCTTATTTTTTCCTATGTGATCCACTGCTGTTTCATCCATTTCATAGGTCAAAGCTACCCATTCAGTTTCTGTTGTAATTCTTTTCCCATTTCAGTCAGTTGTTGCTGTTGTGTACGTAGTTCCGCGTAGTCAGTGCGTACACAACTTTCCCACTAGAGCACGCCCCGCTAAGCACAACAGCGCATGCGCAGCGCTCGTCCGCCTCCACACTATGAGATGGAGCTGCCTTAGAGACGGACCAAATTCTGCTTCCGCCAATCCGCGTATTAATATGTAACGCAGCCAATGAGATTGCTGCTAAAGTAGAACCTTTTCTCCTCGCGGATCACACTCGCGCAGTGATACATGAATGCGCGAGGTATTAAAACGAGTGTACAGACCTCTGATTAGTCAGTCTGCATTTATCTGCACCAGTCTGTACAAGTCTGCATTAGTCTGTACCAGTCTATAGTCAAGTTTCAGTCTGCGCCTAATAAGATTACCATATTCCTGTACATAGCCATGAAGATAAATGAATAGACACTTTGTCAAGTATCAGATATATGTGAGAATAAGATTAACGTACCAAGACCAAAGGAACTTTAGATTGTCAATTGTAAACAGCATCCAGAATCAAGTAACGTAATGTCTATGCTTTTTATTATTTTAATAAATGTGTGTGAAAATTAATCAAGTTCTGTTTAAAGTTGGTCACCGTCAATCTGCTACTCTAAGCGTGCAAGTGGCATTTCTATCATCTGACCTAACGGCAGAAGATAAACACGCCACGATAAGACCGCGAGACATATTGCTGACACTCGCCTACTTCGTTAGAGCGATAAGTCAAATAACATGATGGTGTGTGTACCGAAGGTCTTACAGTACGCACACCACAGTTGCCTAACACTCCCTTTGAATCTTTCAATAACTTCTGGTTCTTTCAGTTTATTTAGATCTCTTCTCCTTAATTTTATACTTTTATGCAGTTTCTAAGCAATAAACTAAGGTCACATTAGTCTTTGGAAATATTGGGCATTTTAAAATGCGGTTTCTGAATCTCTGTGTTACCATTACTTGCTAGACAATCGTTTTGTTGCACCTATCTTGACTCAACATTTCTGCTTGTGGCGAGAAGTAATCCATCCTTTCAATAATTGTCCTTATTCCATTATTTGATTTTACCATTGTGTAATCTACCTGAAACTTTGCAGGGTCTCCAGATCTGTCCCTGATGCACAACATTTTTTGATTATTTTTAAGTCAAGTGTTAGTTGTGATTACATTCTACCAGGCAACTTCCTATCATTCCTCTACCCAGTCCACATTCTTCTTCTACCAGGTAGTTTTTAGTCCTTTCCTCCAGTCCATATTCTCACTCTCTTTCTGTTCCTACTATCAAATACTAGTCCCCCATCTCAATAAATATGATATCTGAATAATAATCCTATCTCAGTAAATATGATATCTGAATAATAATTTATTTTATGTCGTAAGACATTCTTTCAATCTCTTTATCACCTGTATAGCTGGTGGAGTATAAATTTTTACTACTGTGGTGGGTGTTAGTATTTTGTCTTACCTTTGCTATGATAATCCAGTCACTATGCTGTTCATAGCAGCTCCCCTGCATTCCTGTTTTCTTATTCATTATTAGACCTAATGTTGTGTTACCAAGGTTTGATATTTTCTGTTTATCTTTTACTTATTCAGTCAGAAGTACTGTTCTTCACATTACTGCATTTCACTAATTTCTACTACATCTAATTTCAACCTTTACATTCTCTGCCTTACTAAAGTAGAGATCTAACATTCCAGTCTTGAACCCATAGAATGCCAGTTTTGTTTTTCTTGATGACAACTTCTCCTTGGGTAGTCTCCAAGCAAAGATCCAAATGGGGAACTGTTGTACTGATGAAGATGCCGTCATCATTAAACCATACACTAGTGCTGCATGTCCTCAGGAAGTGTAATGACTGTATTTCCCCCTTGCTTTTAGCCATTTGCAAGGCTGTGTTGGTTAATGTTATAACACCAGATCAGCTGATAATTGAGACTGTTGCTCCTGTAAATATTGAAAAAGTTAGTGCCCATCCACAGATACTATGTGTTAGTCTGGGCTCTTCACGCAGTGCTGGTCCAAGGCTCAAGCTGTACAAGTGGCCACTTGGGGCACTAGTGGCACCCAGGTGCAAAATTTGAATTCAAGGTTTATGGCAATTAGTAGCAAGAACTGAAACGGTTGATAGTATACTAACATAAACATGGGTCCAGAAACAAGCATTTAGGAATATAAATGTAAATGTGTGGTTAAGAGCTGCCACTGACTTCAGTATCAAATCAATAAAGTAAACATTCCAATTAAGTCCCCATCTAATTAGGCTCAAATTTCAAGGGCAGTCTTAAGAGGAAATTTAAGCATGTCACAATTTACTGTACTCTTAGGCCTGTTAAAGGAGATGTTGCATGTGTCTTCCTCACATTTGAAGGCAATACTGGCCCAGTGTCCAGAGCGAGTTACATATTCTTTCAAACACACTCACATTATCTCATTTATCTTCACTAGATTGACAATTCACTGTGCAAGATCTTCAGAAGCATCATTGGGAGTTCTACACGCTTAATTTTAGAGGTTATCCGAGATGGAACAAATCCAGAGGATTGAGGTCAGCAGACCTTGAAGGCCAAGATGCAGACTGTGTTCAACCTATCCATCTTGGACTATATTGCCATGTTAGATATATATATCAGCGGCAAAATTTACCTGTGTGCTATTTTGTTTGTACCACACTCCCCAATGTTGTGCAAGGTAAGGTAGTCCATGGGTGAAGTTTGAACCCAATTTGACGGAAACTGAGTAAAAGTGTAGATTTCAAATGTTTGTACATTTGTACTAGCTGGAATAATTCATACTTAAGTCAGCAGCACCTCATAACCACACATTCCTAATTACCTTGCAAACAGCTCATTTGTGGACCCATGTTTACAATAATGTTTTTGCTTCTGTTGTCATACTTTCACACAGGTCAGTTTTCACTATTAATTGTGACTCTCAGCTTGATGGAAATATTTTTGTTTGACACCATTTCATTGATGGTCATGTAAATTTAAATCGTTCTGTCATCAGTAATTGAACCCAGATCTGCTATGTGGATAGGGGGATTGTTATGATATGAGTAAAGAGCCTCTGTCTGCTGTGGTGCATCCCCCCCCCCCTCTCTCTCTCTCTCTCTCTCTCTCTCTCTCTCTCTCTCTCTCTCTCTCTCTCTTTTCCCACTATGTTGCTGACAGCGCCATCCAAACAATGTGATAGCAACACTTGGTTCATAGTGTTCACTTGGCCTCCTAGTGTACTCTTGTTCCATGTTAGTAGTGTTGTGTGTCCACATGTACAGCACTTTTGTGAAGTTTTTATAAATACGAACCAACTGACAAAAATGTCTGGAGGAAAGAAAGCTACCTGGTGCATATTATTGAAAAAGGTACGTACAAGAAACAAAGTTAAATTAAAAGCAAGCCAAAGCTATGATATTTTATTTTTTCTGTCACTGTCACCAGTGGAAAATTTTGTTAAGATGTTACTTTCCCAAATACAGGTATTGTGACCTTAGGCGATTACCTCCCTATTACAACCACAACACATGCTTGAGTTCAGCCATATATTTTATTTCCCATTTCTGAAATATTGCTTATTTTGCTTGAAAACTTATATTTTATTAGTGAAATTATTATTATTAAAATCAATGATAGCTTTGTAGTCAAAGACGTAAATGTTAAATATTTGAATAATGTACTTTTCTATTTGTGGTGGGTTATCCTAATATATCCTGCTTTTCACTCAACCCACATACCTCCTGAAACTTGTGAGCAGTGCACTATCCCCACTTGGAGGCAGACATTTAATGCTATTGATGGTCCAATGTTGTGAATGCTGTCTTGTGGGGGAGTGAAAGATCTCATCTTGTTTACTTCATAGCTTGTCTAACATGTTAGACACTGCAAAATTCCTGACATGAATTGCTTTTGGTCATACATTTTTATGGAAAGCTTTATGTTAGAATTATCACTGCATCAAAATGATTTGACAGTATACATATGTAATGACTGGTATTCTGCTACAGAACCTTACATCCACCTCCTTAATTGGCCCCGCTATTGATACTTCCTGCACCCATAACATATCCTCAGAATATAATATTTCATCATTTCTTTGTTTCAGATGACAGAATGGTTATTTCATATGTGCAAGTCCAGTGTAGCATCACCATTATATGCAGCAGTATTTTATGATGGCTTAGTAAGTTTGCACCATACAAAATATTTCAAAGAAAACACAGTTTGGATGAAAATTGTTAATCTTCGATCACCAAGAAATTTTATTTAGTGAACATACAAGTTGTGTAGCTCATAACATTATTGTAACAAAGCTTGTTTGGCAATTAAAAACAATTATGCTAACAATGCATCATTCTTATTATATGATTTTGAAACAAATCATTATTTGGCTTATCTTATGAAGATATATGACTAGAAACTATTAACAGCCACGGATACCCTTCTAATTCAACCTGCAGTAGTATTTGCAGATATGTTATCTTAGCACCACAATTGGAACTAAGTCTGTAATTCAGTACTGCTAAAGAACAAAGAAACACTTTCAGGACAGTCATATACATCAACACTTCAACTGTGATATGGGCTCATTAGGACGTTGACAGAAAATGCACAAGTAGACTGTTCAGGTATTTGCCCTTTCATGTACATTAGTAGTTCTTTGTCCAACTGTGAGTCAAAGCCACAGTGAAGCACAACTCAACTTATGTCAGACTGATGTCTCATTGTTTTCATCAGGTGAAACAGGGAGAGAAGACGGCCGGATCTCTTTCTCATTAACACAAAGAACTTCATCTGTTAGCTTCCTGTCAGACCTTAGTTTTGTGTCCAGCAAGTTCCTGTATTTATCTTGATTTCTCTTCAAAGGAGTCCTGCTGGGGCTAGATTTACGACTATTAGGATATGATTTCAGCATCTTAGCCCTGCAAGAGAGAAGTGAAAATTTAAAATTTGCAAATCCACACAGTTCATTTTCAAAGAAATAAAACTTTCTTGCTCTGTCTTGGTTCCACAGACACTTGCCACCAATCAGTTAAAAATCTGGGGCAAGTAAAATAAAATGTCACTATGTTAATTAAATGACCCAAATTATGTCCGCTATATCATCATTACATAAACATAGAACTCTAACAGCAGTTAGAATATTTATTAACACATCTCAAATGAATACTTACGCGTCTATTAGTTTCAAGAGTAACTTTGAATACATTTGATATTCTTCATCTCCAAATTCACTTGGATCATGTCTTGCATGTTCATACAGGTCACAGAATTGATGAACGAGTTTTGGTCCCAGTCCATTCAAAGGCACTGCCAGTGCCGAAAGTAGAAAAGCACGGAGGTTCTCGGGTGGATGCCTCACCAAACAGTTATCTTGCCTAGTTATTTCTTGTTCTGGCAGAGATTTTGAAGAAGGATTTTTAAAAATCAGTATTTAATGTAACAAATAAGAAAAGATTTTTAATATTTTATTTGCTGTTGGATGGTGATAATTTAAAAAATGGGTAAGAGAAGTCTTCACTACAGAAGACTGCAATTCAATTATCCTTTTTTTTTTAATGTGGACAAAGAAAGTGGTTGCAGACTTGCAACCCGCTAATTAAATTCTTTAATATTGTTTGCAATAAATTTCTATATAACAATGTGAATACTGCTCATATTGTATACCTCATTATTGGGAATGAATGAGGTAAGATGAAAATTTATGAGTCTTCCACTGAAAACCCATTTTTGGATACATAACTTACATGTTTACAATGTAGTTCTCTTTTAGGTTTACGCACTCTGTTCAATATTTTACTAGAGTAAATTTCATTGCAGGAGTGCAATCTGGTAGGTCTGCAAGAAACCTATACACACTGATGAACAAAAACATTATGACCACCTGTTTAATAGCTTGTTTGTCTTTGGAATGACATATATAACATATTCTGCATATAAGGTATCCGACAGTTTGTTGGTAGCTTTTTGGAGGTATGTGGCATTAGAGGTCTATGCACAGATCACGTAATTCACAAAAATAATGGGCCTCTGATTTGCATACACGGTGATTGCATCCAATAGCAAGCCAGATGGTTTCCATAGGATTCACATCAGGCAAATTTGGTCACTCAGACATCAATGCGAGTTCACTGTAATGCTCCTTAAACTACTGTAGCACAGTTCTGGTTCCAAGACACAGGGAAGACGTCACACATGAAGGGATGCAGGTGTTTCACAGCTGTCAGTGGGTCTGGACAACCACAGGTCCCATGCAAGTGCAGGAGGATCTCTCTCTTAGCATAATACTTGTCCCTGCAGCCTGCATCCATGGTGCTCTGCATGTTTCTAGCCGCCCTTCACCTAAATAATGGCATATGTGGAGATCACCATAAACCATATGATTCACCTGAAGAGTCGATATGTTTCCATTGATTGATGGCCGAATCCAAATAGTCCCGTGCCCCCTGAAATCATAACTGACGATGTCATTCAGTCAACAAGTGAACACACAAGAGTGGTCTGCTGCAGAGCTCCATATTCAACAATGTACAATGAATGGGGTGCTTCGAAACACTTGTGCTTGCACCAGCATTGTGCTCTTTTGGCAGAGATGCCACACATCACAATTTAACGTACTTTACAGAGCAGACAAGCCTCCAAATTACAAGTCCTGTGAAGAGCCGTGACTGTTCCATTTAGCACATGAACATTCGACCAGCTTCGCCATTTTCGAGATACTCGTCCACAGGCTCTGCATAATAATAATCTGCCCTTTGCCGAAGTCACTTATCTCAATGGGTTTCCCCATTTGCAGCCCACATCTTCACTCGGGTGATCCCCCATTCATGTCTGTTCCACTTACAAACTTTTGTTACCGAGTCACATGCCTGCAATGCTGCCAGGCGGCATCCAATGTTGCAGAGGACAGTGGTCATGTTTTGGCTTATCAGTGTATAGTTCCCATTAAACTCAAAATGTTTAACAGCATTTCTCTCTAAGTGTGGGAATAGGTCAAAGTCAGAGCTGCCTATATGAATACTGTGACTGTTACAACAGTTCATACTTCAAATCAATAAGCTTTCCCTGTACCAAAACACTTGTGGCCAAGTGCATTGTACAAATTTTGTTCTTTCTCAATCTGTGTCTCTTTTTTCATCCTTTGATCCACAATACTTGTGTACTATTTTCATTTAACTGTTTTAACCTTTGCAAGGTAATCAAGTAAGGAGGAGGATGACAACAATATGCAAAAAATAGGACCGTAATCCAAAACCAAACTCTAAAAAAAAAAAAGCTACAACTTAAAATACAGCTATTCAGTCAGTCCATGGAAATTTCTCTTTTGGGGGGGGGGGGGGGGGGTATATACTGTTTGAATTCAATGTTACAACACCACAAAAATTATGTTCACCATTGTTGACTGCTGGCAGTTGTTGATCCCACTTTCACACTGATGACACTAACAGTTTACCAAGACATTGCCTCCTCTGGATACCAACAGTGCTAAGGACCTAACCTCACCCACAATTTTTCAATCTGTTACATAATTTTTACAAAATCTGCCATGGTGGCACAGAGCAACAGCAAGTAGTCAGTATGTAGTAGAAGTCTACAGTCTCACTCGCATGTTACAATTAATTGACAACTGGTTTTGGATTAAAAGCATCCATTATCAAGTTTCAAATAGTGATCAAGCTACCAGTATGTATCAGATTTTGCAAAACTATTTGACAAAGTGGTAGCGTAATCATTTTTTGAAATTTGGTTATGGCTGTTTGTCATCTGAAACTGATCCTCAATAAAATTTAATGTGCAAATGAGACTAATCTATAATGCCCAAAAGCTATTCTCAACTCAATGAGTTTGATCTAAGTAGCACATATCTCACTCAGTTGCTTCCCAGATGTGCTCCAATTGCACTGAAATCAGATGACACAGAAGCCCACATATGCACTTATGTCCTTAGGAGTGTTCCTCAATTCTAACAGCTTGACAGCAATGGGGTGGAGCATTGTCTTGGTGTTAAGCACAGTCATATGTAGGAGGCTACAAGTGAACAGTTGGATGAACTTGGTCATACAGCATGTTGTTTAACAGTTTGCCGTAGAGAAGTAATGGCAGATTTATTGGAAACTCTATTAACATCACCCAAATAAGAATTTCTGCATAGTCTCCCTGAATAGTACTCTGGTATGCAGTCATACCCTGTCTTTCGCATGTAGCAATGTGTTCTGACTCACCAGTCCAGGTGACCCATATCATGACTCTCCAAACCTAGTGCAAGTCTGGGTCAGGTGATAGAGGATGTAGGTTCACTTTGTAGAGACTTCACAAAGGAAGACACCATGGTAATAGTGGGTGGAGCAGGCAACAGCACAGATAGGAACCGAAATTATTCAATTGAGAGTGACCTGGTAAAGATAGCTTCAGCAACGAGACGTACTGGTGTTGGGCTTGTGTGTGTTCTGAGTCACTATGACCGGCCTCGTTTAAACTCTTCTGTTAGGAGAGTTAATTTAGAGGTGGAACAGCTGCTTGGATCGGGCATGGGGCTCATATCGATGTGGTTCCTGTTGAATATCAGCAGGTGGGACTATACTAAGCATGGCCTTCACCTCAACAGGGAAGGGAAGGGAAGGGAAAACTGTCTGGGTTAATAGCAAATAACTTAAGGGGAGGGGGGTGGGTACTGTCACAAGTGGTAAAGCACCAGTGGTTGCAAGTGACAGATCCGCAGTTTTTTTTAGGGTAGGAAGGGCAGAAACAAAAGTTGTTCAGAGACAGGCTGAAAATGACATTCACATTGATAAAACAGGCAGACAGAAAGCAAATTTTAATATACACAATTCACGCTGACAGTCTCCGATTGACTCTCAAGATACTCAAACACTGGCAGGAAAAGTAGGTTCATTCAGTTGTAATTCAGCCAGTGCACAAAATCAGCTATCACTATTGCATCAGAATATCCGAGGACTATGGGGTAAGCGTAACGAGTTGCTTATTTGTGTTGAAGAATTAGAGTTGAGCAAACCAGTTGATATAATCTACCTCTCTGAACATCATGTGACCACTGGTATAGATATATTAAATGTTACAGGATTCAAGTTAGTTTCTTATTTCTGTAGAGGAAATATGGTGAAAGGAGTTGCCATACTGGTCAGAAACTGTTTTGATTTCAAGAATATTTATATTAATAAATTTTGCTCAGAGCAGCACTTAGAAGCTTGTACAACAGACATAGTATTTCATAATAAGTCCTTTATAATAGTAGGTATATACAGATCTCCTTCGGGAAATTTTAACCTCTTCATAAAAAATCTGTAAGCTTTCCTGTCCCACCTCATAATAAAAAACAAGGAAATAGTGGTTGCTGGAGATTTTTATGTGGATTTATTGAAAAGCTCTGTCAGTGAACAATTATTGCAGTCGGTAACACTATCATTCGATTTAGTTCCTAGTGTTAACTTTGCTATTAGGATATGTAAATGCTCTGAGACTGCTATTCATAATATCTTTGTAGACAAATCTAGGGTAAAAAGTCCTATCACAAAACCAATAGTAAATGGGCTATCTGATCCTGACATGCAGCATCTTGTGTTAAATGTTGAAACTTGTCAGGATAAAAAAATCTATTAAATCTCAGTACAGGAGCTCAGAGCAGCACTTAGAAGCTTGTACAACAGACATAGTATTTCATAATAAGTCCTTTATAATAGTAGGTATATACAGATCTCCTTCGGGAAATTTTAACCTCTTCATAAAAAATCTGTAAGCTTTCCTGTCCCACCTCATAATAAAAAACAAGGAAATAGTGGTTGCTGGAGATTTTTATGTGGATTTATTGAAAAGCTCTGTCAGTGAACAATTATTGCAGTCGGTAACACTATCATTCGATTTAGTTCCTAGTGTTAACTTTGCTATTAGGATATGTAAATAAGTCAAAAATTGAGAAATTCGGTAAATTGCTCAAAAACATGTACTGGATAGTTGTTTACAATACATCTGACTCAAATGGAAAATACAAAGCATTCATTAATAAAGTTGCCTCCACTTTTGAGAATTGTTTTCCCCTAAAGGTAACTCAACTCACACACAAATCAAAAAATAAACCTCATGTGGGACAAAAAGGAGACACTATCTACTATCTAGGAACAGCTCTGAGATTAGAATTGTAATGCATTACAAAGAATACCGCAAAATACTGAAGCAAGTAATCCAGAAATCGAAGCAGCTTTATTATGAGAAAAAGATAATTACATCAGGTAACAAAATAAAAACTGTATTAGATATTGCGAAGACAGAGACAGATGGGGCCAAAAAGGAAAAGGAACAGATAGCTCTAAAAATGATGAAAATTTGGTAACAAGTACAGTTAGTGTTGCAAACCTCTTAAACAACTACTTTATTTCTGTTACTGACAGCTTGGGGTTATCAGGTTTGGTGAACAGTGCAATGGAGTATTTGAGACCAGTCTTTAAAAATAACTTCACTAAAATGGAAATGACACTCACATCTCCCAAAGAAGTAGCATCCATCATTAAATCCTTAAAATCTAAGTATTCCAGTGGGTATGTAACATATCAACAAAGTTAATCAAAGAGAAGTTCGATCTTAAGTTATTTGTGGTATCAATCTCTAGTCAGCGGAACATTTCCAGACTGGCTAAAACATGCTGAAGTTAAGCCTCTTTACAAGGAGGAGGATAAAGAGATACCATCAAACTATTGACCAATTTCACTTTTGCCGGCTTTCTCAAAAATATTTAAAAAGGTTGTGTTCAAGTGTCTCCTTAAGCATCTGACTGCAAATGATATATTGTCCAAGTCACAGTTTGGATTTCTGAAGGGTTACGATATAGAGAAAGCTATTTACACTTACAGTGTGAATGTACGTAATTTATTAGATAATATATTACAGGCTGCTGGCATTTTCTGTGACCTGTCAAAAGCCTTTGACTGTGTGAACCACTGCATTCTCTTAAGTAAGTTTCTAACTTTATGGTGTCACCAGCAATGGTGTGAAATGGTTTATGTCTTAACTAACAGGAAACAAACGGTGTCGTTGCGAAATACCTGTGCAGTCAGTCTTCATCTGACTGGGAATTAACTACATGTGCTGTTCCTCAAGGTTCCATTTTGGGTCCATTGCTTTTTCTTGTGTATATTAATGACCTCTCATCTGTCACATTGCCAGACGCTAAGTTTGTTTTGTTTGCAGATGGTACAAACATTGTAATAAGTAGCAAGTGAAGTAGGGATTTAGAAATAGCTGCTAATCAAATTTTCACTGACATTAATAAGTGGTTTAAAGCTAATTCTTTGTCATTAAACTTTGAGAAGACCCACTATATGCAGTTCAGAACCTGTAAGAGATTTCCTTCCAGCATGAGTATAATGTATGAAGACATGCAGATTGAAGAGGTTGACAGTGTTAAATTTCTGGGATTACAACTCGATAATGAATTCAGTTGGGAAGGGCATAACGCAGAATTGCTAAAGCGCCTAAACAAGTCTGTATTTGCCGTGAGAATGATGTCAGATGTAGGAGATATAAATATTTAAAAAAACTTTGCTTACTTTCATTCTATTATGTCGTATGGGATCATTTTCTGGGGCAACTCATCAAACCGAACAAAAGTTTTTAGGGTGCAAAAGCATGTGATAAGAATCATTTGTGGTGTAAATTCAAGAACATCTTGTAGAAACCTGTTCAGGGAACTCTGTATTCTAACCACTGCTTCTCAGTATATTTATTCCTTAATGAAATTTGGAAATACGGAAACATCCGATCCCGCCCGTCTGCTTTGACCCATGACGTCACAAATATGGCGGAAACGGCCATAAACCACGATTCCAATATGGCGCATATAAAGTCGTTACGTACACATTACGAGGATGAAAATACACCAAAAAATAAACACACACGTTCCACAGAAAGCCTAATGACACTAACGGGACAAGCGCGGGAAATGGGGGGTTTTGGGGTGGGGGAAAAATATATCTAAAAACAAAGATGACGTAACTTACCAAACGAAAGTGTTGGTATGTTGATAGAGACACTGACAAACACAAACACACACACAAAATTCAAGCTTTCGCAACCTACGGTTGCTTCATCAGGAAAGAGGGAAGGAGAGGGAAAGACGAAAGGATGTGTGTTTTAAGGGAGAGGGTAAGAAGTCATTCCAATCCCGGGAGCGGAAATACTTACCTTAGGGGGAAAAAGGGACAGGTATACACTCGCGCATACACACATATCAATCCGCACATATACAGACACAAGCATATGTCTGCTTTGTGTTTGTCAGAGTATCTATCACCATACCTATGCTTTCGTTTGGTAAGTTACATCATCTTTGTTTTTAGATATATAAACATAAACAAATTTAGACATCTACCCCCATACAAAACCACGCAAAACGACGAAAAAAAACCGACATCACAAAACTCCCCAAATACCACTAAACACAATATCATCTTGAATCGGACACTTCCCTTGACCTATATAGATCAACAGCAGCTCCCGATCCCATAAATTAGGATCGAACACTTCCCTTGACTTATATAGCTCAAAAACATCTTCCGATACCAATACCAACATTCACAGCCACACATTTCAATAAAACACTTCCCTAGACCCCAACACTCAACACATACACTAAAAACAAAAAAAAAAAAAAAAAAAACTTACCACAAAAACGTTCCGGCACCACAAACTAAGTTGGCCACCCACACACACACACACACACACACACACACCAAAGAAAAAATACTCAACCAAAAGAAAGACCCGACCCATCCACACCTCAACCCCCACCCCATAAACAAAAACAATAGCCCTCAGGGACACTCTTCTGCCAACAGTACTCATCTAAATGAGACTGAAGGTTGGAAGAGCGCCTCTTCCCCCTCCCAAGAACTGACTTAACAGCCCCCCACATCCCCTCTATTGTATTTGTGCAAGCCCCTGTCTCATAATTTTTGAACTCTAAGCTATGGTTAACGACTAAATGATTGAAACTCCTCTCACCCAATCCCCTATATGAAGAAATGCATCTTAAACTACTGTGGACCCCGGTTCTATGTACTTGATTAACCCCTCTAATTCCGCCTTAGACCTCCCTTCCACAACCCTAAAAACACATTCAGAACACCCACCCCCCTGGAACAACAACCCCCCACACCCAGAGACCAACCACAGACTTACCCCTCCCATACTTCCTTTTCCCAAACTGGGACTCGTCCACCTCCACAACAACCCCATGCCCCTCCCCCCCTCCCCCCTGTACTTAATGAACTCTGAACACACTTCATGGCAAAAAGAAAACCAATCAAGCACACTCCTCTCACTCACACAACAGCCTCATGCACGCAAAAACTGTGTGGGGATCTGTAATAAAAATAATAAGTCACCGGTACAATCTCACGCATGCCCAACCTAGACTTCTCGAACCAGGAACCACGCCGTATGGAACGCCAAATGTCATCTTTTCGACAGCACCACATATAACCGTTCCTGGTCTGAGACGCCGGAAACTTTAGCCAACTCGATTTCTTCGCCACAAATAGAGCACTTGACGACCTCGGCAATTAAACTGAACAGCTGCAAAAACTTTATCAGTTCCAAAGCAGTGTTCCCCATCATGTCCCTCAGACGCGAACTATTGATTTTATCCGTCATATCCATCCTGAACAAAAACAACTGACTAATTTTACTAAAATTACCACACGACGTACAGCGAACAACACTAAATTAACCTTCACACAAAACCACAAAATCGTTAACTCACTGAAACGAATTCCACTACCAACACAGCCAACACTCGAACAATTCTGGATAATGAGCAAGAGCAAACTGAGCCCATTACACCACACAAACGAAAGCCCTGAACATACCACCAGAGGGCACAACAAACCACAACACGACGACATCTACAAACACGCCACACTCACAAACCAAACTCCGCGCCGTCATGACGTCACACACCACAACACCCTTACGTCACGGGCCAAAGCCGACACGTGGGATCAGACGCTTCTGTCGACCCTGAAATTTGTTGCAAGTAATACATCTCTATTTCCAACCAATAGCTCAGTACTCCGTATCAATACTAGGAATAAGAAGAATCTACATAAAGGCCTAAAATCACTTGCCTTGGTCCAAAAAGGGGTCCAATATTCAGGAACACACATTTTTAATAAATTACCAGCAACCATTAAAAACTAGGTTTAAACAGAGTTTGAAAGACTTTTCGATAGGCGACTCCTTCTACTCCAATAAATATCTTAACAGAGACTGTTAAGTCAGCTTAAGTAAAAATATCTGTTAGATTTCAGTTTTGACAACACTTGGTCACAACAGTCTAGATTAGGTATTTTGTGTATGATAAATTTATTAATAGTGGATAACAGTGTTTCATTCTGACAGTGTGTTAATTCTGTAAATATTAGCTGTCCCAGTTTACTGCACTGTATTAACTTATTTTCAACTATCTCCTGACAAAGGATCAGGGTAGTAAGTATTATATTCAAATGTTTTTTGTTTTTTTTGTCATACTTTCTGACATATTCCGCACCCACAAGAATCATCTCATTTTTTGGGTCTATGGAATGAAAACTGAATCTAATCTAATCAGTGTTGGTTTTCCTGGGCTAGTACTGATCCCTGGGCTAGTACTGATCCGCACACCCTATGGTGTTGGAGAGCAGACATAGACACAGAGAACAAGTGGCTTCTGTAACTCAAAGTAGAGATGTAGGTGGTGAATGGCAGTTCTAATCACCAGTTGTTAGATGTTGAAATGAGGAGTGATGTGCTGTACTGCACTGTGACCCATCTACAATGTATCTGCCATTATCATCCATAATACACTCCTGGAAATGGAAAAAAGAACACATTGACACCGGTGTGTCAGACCCACCATACTTGCTCCGGACACTGCGAGAGGGCTGTACAAGCAATGATCACACGCACGGCACAGCGGACACACCAGGAACCGCGGTGTTGGCCGTCGAATGGCGCTAGCTGCGCAGCATTTGTGCACCGCCGCCGTCAGTGTCAGCCAGTTTGCCGTGCCATACGGAGCTCCATCGCAGTCTTTAACACTGGTAGCATGCCGCGACAGCGTGGACGTGAACCGTATGTGCAGTTGACGGACTTTGAGCGAGAGCGTATAGTGGGCATGCGGGAGGCCGGGTGGACGTACCGCCGAATTGCTCAACACGTGGGGCGTGAGGTCTCCACAGTACATCGATGTTGTCGCCAGTGGTCGGCGGAAGGTGCACGTGCCCGTCGACCTGGGACCGGACCGCAGCGACGCACGGATGCACGCCAAGACCTTAGGATCCTACGCAGTGCCGTAGGGGATCGCACCGCCACTTTCCAGCAAATTAGGGACACTGTTGCTCCTGGGGTATCGGCGAGGACCATTCGCAACCGTCTCCATGAAGCTGGGCTACAGTCCCGCACACCGTTAGGCCGTCTTCCGCTCACGCCCCAACATCGTGCAGCCCGCCTCCAGTGGTGTCGCGACAGGCGTGAATGGAGGGACGAATGGAGACGTGTTGTCATCAGCGATGAGAGTCGCTTCTGCCTTGGTGCCAATGATGGTCGTGTGCGTGTTTGGCGCCGTGCAGGTGAGCGCCACAATCAGGACTGCATACGACCGAGGCACACAGGGCCAACACCCGGCATCATGGTGTGGGGAGCGATCTCCTACACTGGCCGTACACCACTGGTGATCGTCGAGGGGACACTGAATAGTGCACGGTACACCCAAACCGTTATCGAACCCATCGTTCTACCATTCCTAGACCGGCAAGGGAACTTGCTGTTCCAACAGGACAATGCACGTCCGCATGTATCCCGTGCCACCCAACGTGCTCTAGAAGGTGTAAGTCAACTACCCTGGCCAGCAAGATCTCCGGATCTGTCCCCCATTGAGCATGTTTGAGACTGGATGAAGCGTCGTCTCACGCGGTCTGCACGTCCAGCACGAACGCTGGTCCAACTGAGGCGCCAGGTGGAAATGGCATGGCAAGCCGTTCCACAGGACTACATCCAGCATCTCTACGATCGTCTCCATGGGAGAATAGCAGCCTGCATTGCTGCGAAAGATGGATATACACTGTACTAGTGCCGACATTGTGCATGCTCTGTTGCCTGTGTCTATGTGCCTGTGGTTCTGTCAGTGTGATCATGTGATGTATCTGACCCCAGGAATGTGTCAATAAAGTTTCCCCTTCCTGGGACAATGAATTCACGGTGTTCTTATTTCAATTTCCAGGAGTGTAGATTATGGCAACACTTATCGTTACTTTACTGTATGTGGCAGATTTTCTCACATAAAGATACTCACATTACAGCCTTGTCACTATGGAACATAAAAAGGGTAGTGCCTGCATTAGTTTGGTGAGGGACAGTTCCACATGTCAGGCAGACAACCATGACCAAACATGCTAAAACTGCTGCAACTTCCCTTTCCTGAACCCAACTGCCACGTTGATTGCAAGGAAAAGTCTAGTGACATCCCAGTCAATGACACATTCCAGTCAATCAGTCTCTCTCTCTCTCTCTCTCTCTCTCTCTCTCTCTCTCTCTCAGCAGGGCTAAAAGTGCACTCTGATTCCACTGAGCTTCAAAATTTGATATAAGAATGGAATCAAAGAAAGTAAGGGTCACTAAAAGTTTTGAGATAATAGTGCAAATTCTTCCTTGCACACAAAAAGTACCTCCATATTGTCTCAAAAGTACTTTCATTCAAGTTGTATGCTCTGGTGCATCCTCTCAAACCATTTAGGTGACAGTTCCACATGTTTCCTTGGGAAAGCTGTTCATGGAAACTTAATAGTCATCTACATCCACTTCTGTAGATTCAAAGTTACATCTGCCAATTATATCTTTCACTTTTGGGGAAAGAGGAGGGATAAATCACTTTAGCAAGTTCTGCCTATGTTGGAACTACTGCATTAACATTGTGGGGAAAAACATCATGCAAAGCTCTGCTTTTGGCTGCTTCTGCAGATACTGCCAAAATTGAAAGGAAGATGTACATGATCATAATTAGCTTTCATTACAGCCTTTGCTTCATGTGAAACAGTGCTGACTTGCATAAATGGAACTGCACATCAGTCTTGTCCACATTCCTTGCTCCCTTCATTTTTATTTGGCAAGTGTCATCTCCAAAGACCCACAAAGCTACTTCTTTTCAAACTGATCAAGTCACGTTTCATCACCAGTTATAATTTTTAAAGATCTTTCAATATTGAGCCATCTGCTTTTGAGGTGGTAGTGTGGTATTCACCAACTGCAAACATCTCTTACATCAAGAACCTGGACTCTCTCTACAAATGACCCATTACATTCTGTCTCAAACACAAACTTCCTGTTTTGGTATGAGCAGGGGTTATATCTTCAACATACTAAAAAAAAAAAAAAAGTTTTCCCTTACAGCTGCTGTTGTTGTTGTTCACCAGAATAAAACTTTATCTTAAAATTAGTTGCTTAAGCCAATCAAAGGAGTGACACAGCTTATTGTTGAAACTTGTGGAAATAGATTACACCAAATGCTTCTATTTTGTCTCTTCCTTGAAAATGTAATGAACGATGTGATTCTTAAATCTATAGTGACACACTTATCTGCATTGTACAAAACAAATACTTATTAAAATATACCATATTTGCCACTCTTTTTTGCTGAACAAGTTTAAGATATTTTTGGTTAGTGAAAAAACTATATGACTCATACTTACAGAGCAGAAATTCTCAGAATCAATGAGGATTTATGTACACAAACATACTTGCATAATTTGGCATTGTGTCATTTAAAAGAGAAATATTTCATCAAGATCTAACTGTGAAATTGGGCTTAATTTCATGGTCTCTTATTTTACACATTCTTTTTTGGTACCTACCTAGTAATCTCACATCATCTACTGCCTTCAGTCTAAAATAGTGTGGTGGGAGCTCAGTTCCGGGCTGAAGGATATATTGTGGATCATCATCTGTCATAAGTTTTGGCTCGTATACGATACGAGGAATAACATCAATCATTCTTTCAAGTTCTCTTCTTAAGGACTGAAAGAAAATTCAAATGATCATGTTTATTCACAATGGAGCATATTTCTGCAGTTACTTTAAGAAAAATAAACAAGAAACTTTAAACTTTATGACAAGATGCTAAAATCTACTGAAGAGAATAGAGTTATAGATGATATTGTAAAGACGAATTGAGTCACACACAAAATGGTAAATGCAATGTTCTGCCAAACAGCACACTAGAAATGTCACTGTCAAGATACAATATGTATATTCCCAAGCAGCTTGAACAAAAAAATCATACATATGTTTGTCCCTCACTAAGTTCCCAAGTTTGCTTCTACATACATACTGCAGGGAATTGGAAGAAATGAAAACAATAGTAATTGGTGCAGCATTTAAGTTTTGGGTGTTATCATTTTTAAAATGTGAGAAAAATGATAATGATCACAGCAGTGGGTGAAATATGGTCTACAGGTGAGTGTGATTTTTTAATTTTAGTGATTTAAGATTTCACGAACAAGGTTACTGTCAAAATGCATAGATTCTAAGAAAGCTTAAAATTGACTTGGTTTGGTGAAATCTGTACTAACAACCTGTAAGAAACAAGGCACTGAGACAACTTATGTTAGTATACTGAAGAACATATACATCAGTGCTACAGTTTCCATTAGATTTCAATGACTGAACACGAGTCATTGAGGCAGACTCAAGACAATCTCAAGAGGATGCAGGACAGAATATATATTTGGTTTTACAATAGAAAACAAGGCTCCATGCAAAAGGTATTGTGATTTCTTTGATAAAAATCCCCTCGTCAAAGAAACAACTGAGCCTGAGAGAGATTTACTAGCAGCACTAAGTGACCAAAGGCACCAGACCTGGATGGAGACTGTTGAGGGCATGGGCATGACGCACACTACTAGGACAGTGTGGGGACTTGTTAAAAAAAAAACTATGAAATAACCCCACTACCTCACACAAATGAAACAACTAACCAAACAGCTGACCAGATTTCATTAAACTATAAAGCAGACCAAAAAAAAAAAAAAATAAATAAATAAATAAAGCAGCTATCTAGCCTGAAAGTAAACAAAACAAAGAAAAGTAACATATCGGTTGTAGATTTTCCAATGAAAGAACTTAAAGATGCCATAAGCAATTTGAAAATGCTGCTGGACTTAATGACATCAGGAATGGAATAATTTAAAATCGGTCAAAAAACCAAAAAGTGGTTACTCAGCCTTTTACCAATTGCTACTGGTGGATCATGAAAATTCCAAAATTGATTGACTGATTAATTGAGAGGGTTTATGGGACCAAACAGTGAGGTCATCAGTCCCATGATTCTGAAGTTACGCACAGAAGAAAGAGGGTCTGCTAAAAGTGGATGGATCCAGAGAGGGGCGTCAAATTATAAAATAATGAAGTTAAAACACACATACTAAAAAGCATAAAAGGTGAGACCAAATCTAAAAACTGGAAAAGAAGGGCAGTCTTTCTATGGGGGACTGGTCATGAGGTCCCAGACCAAGAAGACATGCAGAGAGGTGCCAACCATAACCACCCTACCCCTGCTCAAAGAGTAAAGCAAAACCATATATCTGGAAATAAAAACCACTTTCATGTAGGAAACTGAGGACCAGTTCAACCATTTGTGAATTGTCTGCTAATATTAAAATTAAGAAATCGGGAAGACTATACTTACAAGGGAACCTCCCCATCGCACCCCCATCAAATTTTTTATTTTCAAACAGTTATCAAAGTTCAGGCACTCACACAAAATCAACTTTGCACTCCAAAATTCCAGTAGATGTTCAGATTTGCTTGGACGTATGCAGGATTTGGCGGTCTACACACGGAAAAATTTGAAAACGTTAAAAACATGTTTTGACAGAATACAGGGAAAACTGTGCGACTGTGAAACTGTAGCATTCATTTGTTGCAGTTTATATGACAAACTCTTATGTTTTCATCACTTTTCTGGGAGTGATTACCACATCCACAAGAAAACCTAAATCGGGCAAGGTAGAAAACTCTTTTGACCCATTCGCCAAGTGTACAAGTTAGGTGGGTCAACAACATATTCCTGTCACGTGACGCACATGCCGTCACCCGTGTCGTATAGAAAATATCAGACGTGTTTTCCTGGGGAGGAATCGGTTGACCTATGACGTTGCGATCAAATGTTTTCGGTTCCCATTGGATAGGCACGTCCTTTCGTCTAGTAATCGCGCAGTTTTGCAATGCGATCGCAAAACACAGACACTAAACTTATTACAGTGAACAGAGAGCTCAATGAACGAACGGACAGATCATTACTTTGCGAAAATAAAAAAAGTAAAATTTTCACTCTAGGAAAGATTTGAACCAAGGACCTCTCGTTCCGCAGCTGGTCACGCTAACCACAAGACCACGGTGCTCCTGATCTCACACTCTCCTTGATGTGGCTTATCTTGCAGATGGACTATTCAGTTTGTATATTTTCCTTATTTTTTTCATAGTTCCACACAACTTCTTCCTGTTTTCTGGATTGATCTGTGTTCAGTTTTTCAAGACCTATCCACTGCACCAACTTATAACTAAATCTGAGAGGGGTGCGATGGGGAGGTTCCCTTGTTAGCACGAAGGGCCAAAAGAAGAGGGCATTCCACCAATATGTGGGATACTGTCAGTCTGGCTCCAAACCACACTGTAGGGGTGGTTCGTTACACAGGAGGAAACAATGGGTGAGCCTGGTATCACCAATGCATAGACAGCATAAAACAGTGGACTCCTTGTGAGAGGAGCGGAAGGAAGAGTGCCAAACTGCAGTAGACTCCTTGATTGTGCGGAGTTTATTACTATTAGCAGTAGCCCACCAGATTTCATTCCACTTTTGGGCAAAGAAAGGTTTGATGTAGATCCGCTTATCCGCAGTTGCAATCATGAAACGGAATGGGAGGTAAGTATCTGCTTCTCTAGCCAGATGGCCAGCCATTTCATTCCCTGGGATGCCCACATGACTTTGGAGCCAGGGAAAGACAACTGAGCATACAGCATGGCCAAGGGCAGAGAGAGTCATCGATAGCAGAGACCAAAGGGTGACGAGAGTAGCATCGGTCAATAGACTGCAGGCTGCTCATTGTCTGAACAAATTAAAACACTGAACACACTACTTGATCCCGGCAATAAATGGCATTCTAAGCCAGTAGGAGATGTGAAAGCGTTCCCACCGTATCGATTGTCTTAGAACCACCAGTGTAGAAGATGGTGGCACCCTGGAACTCTGCAAGGTTGACATGTACAAGATGCCGGAAAACCATAGGGACGACAGAGACCTTAGGACCGTGGAATAGGTCGATCCTAATCCTTGGTCTAGGCACCATACAAGGGAGGGGGGGTTATGGGAGGAAATACACGTGGTGCATTCCAGTGAGTGGAAATGGAGATCCTGAGAGACGAAGTGAGACACATTTCAACCGGCAATCCCACCCATGGACGGTTTGTCAGGAGGGAGACATACCTCTTTTGCAAAAAGGACAGCGTACACAGGATGCTCAGGGAATTGACGAATGACAAGAAACCAGGAGTTGGCTCCGTCGTATTTGTAGAGGGGAATCCATGTTTCTGTTAGGCGACTGTCAACAAGACTAATGTAAAAGGCACCAACAGCCAGACGTACCCCGCAATGGTGAACAGGGTCAAGTAGTTGCAAAGTGGAAGGAGTCGCTGAGCCATAAACTTGATTACCATAATATAGTCTGGACAAGACCAGAGCACAGTAAAGATGGAGAATAGTGGTAAGGTCCGCACCCCAAAATATGTGAGCTAGGAGGTGGAGAGCATTAAGCTTCTGCATGCATGTAGTCTCCACATGGTGAAAATTGGGTAGCCATGTCAGCTTTTTATCAAAAATAAGGCCCAAGAAAGGGGATTGTACTACAACATCGAGGAGCTGGTTGCCTAAATAAAGATCTGGATCTGCGTGTATGGTGGGTTGATGACAAAAATGCATGGCCTGCATTTTGGAGGGAGAAAACTGGAAGCCACGGAACATGGACCATGCAGAGGCCCATTGGATGGCACCTTGGAGCCAGCGCTCAACAGATGCTACTGAGTGGGAGCTGCACCAGATGCAAAAATCATCGGTGTAAAATTAGGGCAAACAGAGGTTACAACCCCACTGATGGCTATGAGGAAGAATGTGACAGCACAGAACCCCGTGGGATACCGTTCTCCTGAATCTGAAGGGCACTAAGTGCCATCTCAAACCCGGGGAGATAAAAATTCGCAGACAAAAATCTGAAGGAGACCGTGGAAGCCCCAGTCATGGAGGGTAATTGAAATGTGATGGTGCCAAGCCATGTATTATGCCTTATGTAGGTCAAAGAAGACTGCGACAAGATGCTGGTGGTTAGTAAAAGTCTGTCAGATGGCTGTTTCCAACCTGAGTAAATGGTCAGTCGGAGATAATCCTGTCCAGAAGCCACAGTGATACAGGGAGATTCGAGTACCCAACATAATCTGAACTAACCACCCTCTCGAGCAGTTTACAAAGTACATTCATCAGGCTTATGAGGCGGTAGCTGTCGAGAGACATTGTGTTCTTTCCAGGCTTCACAATGGGGACAACTATACTGTCTTGCCATTGTGACAAAAGTACCTGTGAGCCAAAAGCGGTCAAAGACCCTGAGGAGATGTTGCCTCTGGAGAATGTCCAAGTGTTGGATCATCTGGTCACGGATAGAATCCAGGCCTGGGGCCGTGTTTCGTAAAGATTTAAGAGCCTGGAAGAATTCCCATTCAGTGATGGGTTCACTATAGAGCTCAGTGTGGTGTGGGTTGAAACAAGAGAGGGAGTCTGTTCAACTTGGCATTTCTGCAAGAGAAAAGTAGCAGGGTAGGAAGAGGATGCCGATGTCGTCACAAAGTATTCTGCAAGGACCAATGGATCAGTGCACAGAGCACCTTGGAGGTTAAGACATTGGACAGTTGATTGTCACTGGCAGCCAAGAAGACTACAAAGCTTGGACCAAACCTGTGATGAAGAGTCATACGTCCCCAGGGAGGAAACATAGTGTTCCCAGCATTCCTTTTTACTCTGCTTAAAAAGGTAACAAGCCTTAGCATGGAGACGATTAAAAGAGAGGAGGTTGGTCCATGAAGGATGTCATTTAAATCGGTGCAGAGCCCATCAGCAGTCCTGGACATTGACTGCTACATCCTTGGTTCACTACTGTACCGGTCAACGATGAGGGAGCCTGTGGATAGGGGGACAGCAGTGCCAGAAGCTTGAAGAATATTGGCAAGGACACCTTGCACAACCAAATCAATGGAATTCGAGAGAGAAGTGTCAAAGTGCAGAGTAGACATATATAACGGCCAACTGGCCCTGCAGAATGCACAATGTGAGGGCCTATCTGCCTGGCGGCAACAGGGGAATGATAGAATTACTGGAAAGTGGTCACTGTCACAAAGGTCATCATGGGATGAACAATGTAGGGAAACCACGAGAGCAGGGAAGAAGATTGTGAGATCAATAGTAGTATAGGTGCCATTAGTGGCACTGAAGTGGGTAGGGGAACACAAGTTGAGGCCCATAATAAGTTTGTCAATTAGGAGACCCCTACCTGTTGAAGTGGCACTCCCCCACAGTGAGTGGTGGGCACTGAAGTCCCCAAGGATGAGAAACCAGGGTGGGAGTTGCTGGATTAAGGTAAAGAGCTCCATGTAAGGAAGTAGCCTACGTGGTGGGAGGTAGACATTGCAAACACTGACTGCCAGAGTCATTTGCATTCTAACCACTGTTGCTTCCAGATTTGTATGTAGGGGGATCCAATCACTAATGACATCGCAACCAATCAAAGTGTAGACTCCGCAAGATGCTACCCTGGGGCCGGCATGGTTCTGACAGAACACCCGATAACCATGAAACATTGGAGAGTGGTCATCATGGAAGTGTATTTCTTGAAGAGCAAGACAGAAAGCAGTATAGGAGGAGACACGACATTTTATTTCTGGTAGGTGACGATAGTATCCGTTGCAATACCACTGGATAACTGTGTGGCAAGAGTCCAGGTTAGACATAAAGAAACCGAGAGGAGGTCATTAGTCAGTGGTCGTCACCGACAAGGATGCGTTGACATCCATAAATAAGATGTCAGGCTCACATTGTGAGAGGGGAGATGGCACCTCCAGGGCGTCACAGGGGCCTTGTCTTGGGACTTATGCTGTTTCCTCTTCTTCTCCTCCTTCCCTTTTGAGATCTGCAACCACAAGAGAGCAGGTGATCTTGGGGCGCACAAATAGTGCATCATGTGGTCACAAGAGCCTGAGAGACACCAGGGACAGGGTCCCAAGGCGAGACCGATCACTGCAGGTGCCAAAGAATGGTGTATGTGGGGTGGGGGTGGGGGACATTTCTTCAGCCATGGAGGAGAGCGACTCCCAGACTGGGAGATTGTGAGAACTGCAGGAGAGGGGGAGGGGAGAGGGGGATGGGGCTGGTGTAAGAAATTGCTAGCAGGAGGAAAGGCTGTAACAGAGGCAAAATTTGAAGATAGTGACACTGGATGGAGTGTCTCATACTTTTCGCAAGCCTCAGCATAAGATAGGCAATCCAGGGACTTGTAGGCTTGGAACTTCTTCTCTCTCCTGTGAGTCAGGCAATCCGGCAAGCGAGGGGAGCGGTCGTCATGACAATTGACACACACAAGTGGTGGAACAGGCTTCCTCCATGGAGTGGGTGTCCACAGTCACCACACAGAGAGGCCGCCGTATAGCAGGAAGACATATGCCCAAAGCACAAGCACTGAAAGCACCTCATGGGTGGTGGGATGTAGGCTTCACATCAGATCTCTAGCACATAACCTTGACCTTGTCTGGGAGGGTACTTCCCTGGAAATCCAGAATGAAGGCATCGGTATCAGTGCGATTGTCTTTGTGACCCTTCTGCATACATCAAACTAAATGAACACCACATCACTCCAGATTAGCCCGGAGTTCCTCATCAGTTTGCAAGATAAGGTCCCTATGAAAAATCACTCCTGGACCATATTCAGAATTTGGTGAGGAGTAATAGACACTGGGGCATTGTCAAGATGATCGCAAGCACAAAGAGCTGCAGACTGGGTGGCAGAAGAAGCTTTGATCAACAAGGAGCATACTAGCAGACTCCACCAAACTTGTCCTCGATATTCTCCACAAAAAAGACAATGGCTTTCTGATGGTGAATGGGTCCCCATCCCTCCTAGTACAGATGGTGAGCCTGGCCCTCCTCCCACAGTGTAGCCAGGGAAGGGATGGCTGCCGGGTCATATGAAGCGGCTTTCAATGCTCCTTCACCATTCGAAGAAACGGCTGTTTGAGAATGGCCCCATTTCTGCAGCTTGATATGCTTCATGCGCCAAGCATCCCCCCTGATACCACTCGCTCTGGTCAGGGGCTCTCCCCATGGGCGCCACCCAGCCACAGCGAGGGCCACCTAGCATGGTGGCCGTTGCTGGCATTTCCGATGCTCCATGAAGACAAGCAACCACTCCTTGGGATACATGAGGAGGGAACAGTTCTGGTATCAGTAGTGTGATCCCTGTGTAATCAGGAACTTTTCAGCCGGGTGGGTACATAACAGCCCCACCGCACGGACTGGCTACAGGTGTTCATGGCCTAGCAGGGTGGAATGGGGCTACAGCGAGGAAGAGAGGGGGGAAGAAATGGGGGGGGGGGGGGGGGGGAGAGGAATCCACATTGTAGATGCTAGGGAGGGAGTTCTTCTACCGAATGGCTCTCACTAAAAACAGAAAATTGAGAAGTGGAGGTCAAATCTCCAGTGGGGACCTACACACCAAAAAGGATGAAAGAATAGGCAGAAGGAACAAAATTGCAAGCAATACAGGGAAAGGAGGGGGCAGCGGGGAAGGAGCGAGGATAGGGAGGGAGGGCAGGTGAAGGAAATGCAACCAGGGAAGGAAGAATTGGCTACAATAGCTCAGGGTCCTGTGTGCGCCATACATGAATTCCCAAAAGAACTGTGAACCCCCTTGGGGGCGGGGGGTGGGGGGTGGGGGGGGGAATGCCAACAATATGGTGGCACATAAAAGTCATCGCAGATCTTAAGCCTGGGGAGAACCCAAATAACCCCAAGACCTATTGACTAATATCACTGCTGTGTTCGCTGAAACTTTTTGAAAGGTCAATAATGAACAGAATAGGTTTCCATCTGGAAAAATCCTACACAGGTCAGACGGTCACCTAATTCAATTTGTCAAAAACAGTTTACAGCATGGGGATTTGACGTAACTGCAGCATATGACACTGTAAACCTGAAAACTCTCATTTCTAAAATCGGATGACGATGACAGACTGGTAGAAATTCTTAAGTCACTACTGTTTAATAGAAGATTCTCCGTTGAAGCCCAGCAAAATAGAATCAGATGGAGAAATAAGAACAACAGGATGATACAAGGTTGTGTGCTGTCCCCACTGCTGTTTAACATATATAGTAATGACCATCTGTTGCCAAAAAGCTCAAATCTTTTATTTATGCAGGTGATAGAACAGCTGTAAATTTTAAAATTTTAACAACAGAACAATTGCATACCAAGCAAAATCTTTTAATGAAACTGAAACAGCCTGAGTGAAGACCTCACAACACTCATCAACTGCTACAGATGTAATAATGTAAAACCAAACCCCAGTTAAATACAAGTGTGTCTTCTTCATCATAACAATTGGGAGTCATCCATACTATCTGGGCAACACTCTTGAAGGAACCTTAACATACAAGAAATGTACTGAGAAAACAAAAGTTAAAATACAAACACATAAAAACTTAATGGCATACAGAACAAACTGACATCTGCAGAGTGGGGCACCAACACAAACGTACTTTGCACTCACCACCTGGTTTTCGGTTGCCAAATAGGGGTGCCCAGACTGGGAAAGATCTCATCACAAAAAAAACAATGCAATCATAAACACGCGCTAGAAGATAACTACTAGAGTGGACCATTTATATTCATTATCAGGTATTGTTCCATCAAATGTCAGAAGATCATTAGGCCTGCTGAGGTTGAAAGAAAGAAACAAACAGATGAATGACAAGTGTCAACTGCTACACAGCCATCAACTCATGTCCAAAAGGCTTAAATCTACAGGAAGTTTCATATACTGTACTCAGTACAACCAACTGAAACTTCCAGAAGAATATCCAGGAGTCCCTGTCACAGACGATGTTTACCTCAGGGCTCCCACCTAGACTGGTGACTCTGGAAAACCTTGACCAACTTCGTACAGGCATGGGGCAATCAAAATAACTTATGAAAAGGTGCGGCTACATAGAATACGACAAGTGTGAGTGTTGTTAAATGCCTGTTAATGGATGCACCCCAAGAGTGGACTCAAGAGGAATTCATTAATTATACTGAGACAGCTGCAGCTTACACCAAATTCTGAATGAGCAAAGTAATTTAGGCCTATATATTATATTTCTGATTATGTATTTCGGATTTTCCATTGTATTTGACTAATATTTTTTTATATAAACATGCCTATTTCACATTTTAAATTATATATTTGGCCTTTTTTAGTTGCTATATATTTTGTGATGTAGTTTGTACATGAATAAATAAAAAATTATATTTCAAAAGGACAGTGGAATTCAAAACAGGGAAGTGTCACACAACATTTCATATTACCAAACCCCTAAAGGAAGTTTCAGATATCTAAATTGAGAAAAGGAAGAATACCATTAACAACACCTTTACTAACAGCATTGTACTGTTTGCTTCTAGAGCAGGTAAACTTCAATAACCAATAGAAGCAACAAATTTAAAAGAAAGCAAGAAAATCCTAACATTAATAACAAAGTAATGCACAACCACCTTCTGGAAAAGAAAATGGTACAAACTAATTATGAATTCATACAACTAGCTGATATGGGCAGCTGGAGAAAATGATTGGCTGGGCATGATAACACAAACAAAAACACCTAAATTGTTTTGGAATTATTTTGCAAGGCTAAACTTGTGGTGCATGTGTGACAGGAAGTTTCTAATCTGTGAGTATAACCAGCTCTGAATTTTGGCAGGCAGATGTGGACACTTAATGAGAAAAACCATAAAAGCTATTTTGAAAGGAATTAATGGGATGAGGGGAGGGGGAGAAAAAAAGAAGGATCAGAGCATATAGTGGATTTGGAGAGACAGTTAAGACCGATCCTAATGAAAAGGTATGGGTAGGCGAAGTTGCCAGGCTAATCAATCAAGGAAATTCTTTTCTGGATTCCTAATAGACAGTGGGTATGTGACATCAGAAAATGCAAAGAAGCAATGTGTATCACATAAATGAAAGACTAATACATGGAAATGCAACGAGACCTCTATCCAGCAATGGGTATCACATAGACAACATCACAGCAGCCAGTCACATTATATCACTGGTTAAAGACAATTCAACTAGTATCCAATATTCCCTTTGACCTGATCTATGTACAACTTCACTACAGGGTATAGCTTAAGGAAGACATGCATCTGACATTGTAGCTAATGAAGTCTTGCCCAAAAATTCATTTCTAAATAGCTATAATAGAAATTAATAAATTCATAATGATTGATTTTTCCTCAATCATTGATTGGAAATATGTTTGATAACATATTAATTATAACTGAATGAATGTCTTTACACTCTTCCATGTAAAAAAACACTGTAAATAAAGACCTTGTATGAAAATATTGTGTGTGATAGGTATAACATGTTATCCAGTTGTCCACATATTTCTTGCTTTCCAGTACCACACAAGAGGAGTAAAAAAGGCGTCAATGACAACTAACCTTTTTCGCTCCATGGCCTATGGGTACGTGTGGGCCCCTTCTTGAACGCAAGGCAAATCTCATGATTTGTCTTTTGGCAAATATGAACAGTAATACAAATGCCAGAACTCCACATCCTATAATGATTACGACGGTGACAGCAGATAATTCTTGTGTCATATTGACTACTTACACGCCGATATCCCAATAGCTGTCAATGGTAAATACTATCTAGAATTATATACTCTGTGTTGGCTACACATTCTCACGAAACAGCAACCATCGCACACTTTATTACTGCGAACTACCCCGAAGAAATTGTGGACTGTGGTCTCAAAAACATCACGCAATGCTGTTTCGACATTTTCGGCAGTGCATCACTGATTAAGACAACTGAACGCTAGCTGCCACTAAATATGCTATTATTTTGGTCGTGTTCAGAGCTTGTACTTTGCATGTCTTCTGCTTTCAAAATAACGTTCCCATCAACATGATAACACTTCGAAGATACAGCACCGCACCACACTTCGACCTATGGTCGAAGCAAGGCGGTTAGAATTTAAAATCCTTGGTTAAAAGATAACTGACACCACATCACAAGAATGACGTGACATTTAAGGGGCCTGCAGCTTTCAATATGTACTGTCAGTACTAGTTTTTCAGGCCATCAATATACTGAAGCGACCTCACACCATCAATAATACCATCAAAAACTGTTAGTTGGCAACACTATTTCACGAGGGTAAGATGGTGAATGCCCAGAAGAAAGCGTGTGCTGCAATTATATTAGCTATGGCTTGCAAGCACCAGAAAACAATGAAAAAGAGGAAATGGGTCCGAGATTGGTTGAAAGAGGAGCCACTAGTCACATGTTAATTTAGTGACTGAAATCAGAATCACGGATCCAAAAGAATTTATATATTACTTTCCGATGAGTTCTACATCGTATGACAAGTTATTAGTGTTGATACAAGACAAAATAAAAAAGCAAAATGCTTTAATGAGAGACGTAATCGCATTCGACAGGAGATTAGGAGTAACTTAGAGATATCTGGCGACAGATAGATCATTCTAATGCTCGAAGGTTAGTTCTTAATATCAGCGAGTACAATTAGTAAAATTCTATGGAAACCTATAGAGCAAATATATCTGCCTGGTAAGGGCCTGTTACGGAAATTAACGTCAAGCTTTTTGCGTTTCCTGAAAATTAACGTCAAGCTTTTTGCGGTTTCTGAAAATTAACGTCAAGCTTTTTGCAGTTTCTGATAATTTGGTGAAACTGACACGCATTCCCCAGTCATCTTATTACTCACTGAAGATATTTGGCGTAGTTTCGAAATGGGAGCGTTTCTCAAAACTGCTATGTAACACAACAACCTGTACTATATTTTTCATATTAACGAAGTAAGCAATGTTATAGAAAATCCTCCGTTAACCATCCTAATGTATCACGTACAATGATTACCTTTGCATACTCCTATTAAAATTCTTTTGAATTAAAAAATACCTTAAAAACTGAATCTATGGTATGAGATACACCACGGCGAATTGAAAAAATAAACAGTGCACACATCACCACACGGCTGGTTCGTGCAGCTCTGGCAACATCCGAATGGAAGAATATTGTCAAACAGTCAATATTTGACCTTACACGTTCGTTGTGTATTGACAATATTGAGAATATTTTGAGGTCCGTCAGTGCTGCTCATTAATATTTCTAGTATTGACAATACGTCAATACGCTCCCTCAGACGGTCAATATATTGATAGTTTGACGGTATTAATGAACGTGTGAGGGTCCCTTTAGATTGATGACTAAGACAATTTCGCTCTCTTTTCTCGAATTCGAGTTAATTCAATATTAACCGTTGTTAGATAAAGTTACAGTCTGAAAAACATTTGAGTTTGTGATAAATTCGTAAGGATCTCCATAGCCAACAGCGAACTTTATTACTCTCAGCGCATTGGCAATTAACTAATTGTATCGCTGATAGTTCCTTACAGGCCAGTTCACACTGGTCGTCACGTCCACAGAACACCAAATTATAGTAAGTGCAAAGATCATGTTAACGAGAGGTAAACAGAGAACGCCAGAAGTGCTCCTTGTGGCCTGCCGCTGAACTTCGAATACGCGAAAATACAGCGCGAAAATCCGTATTCTTGCTTTACGAGTAGGCTATTAGATGATAATATTTTTGATTTACACTTTATGCATCGACTTGAAAGTCGAGTAGAGTGTGTACCTGGAAATATTTTTGTTAGCTTGCAAAGTAATATATTCGAGAAATATCAGTCAAAAACTAAGGTTAACTTCTCATACATGGGGTTCACATACATGTAAAATTTTGTAAATAGTATCGAGGTTGCTTTTTCCCAGTAAAATTAAACATTTGTAAAACCCAATATTTCAGTTTAGATCGTGTGGCCACAATCAGAAGGAAATAACTGGACTTCAGCATATGTCGAAACCTGAAAATCATTTGACATGATATGACACAGAAGCTGGTTTTATCACATTGTGTTCCTTATTACAACCGTTTTGTTGAATTGAACTCTTAGAATTGTACTGTAAATATGGTGTTCGTATTCTGATTAATTTCTGTCTCATCCTTAATATTGGATGGGGTAAATGAAACCATATTTTTTTTGTTTTGCCTAAAACAGAAGCTGGATTCGTCACATGGTTTTCTATGGACTCATGTCTATTTTTACTAATTATAAATCTGTGTGTGAACTGCTCAGTTTAAATGCATTGTAACTGTATAGCTCATATTTGACGTTATTTTTATTTACATCAGTTTTCAGACACTCTCGCATTAATGGAGGCTTTAGAATTTTCATTGGTGAGTATGGTTCTAGTATATTGATTAGCGCTAAAATTTATTGTTTAGAGTAGTCATCTGTTAGTAAAATGTGGACACATTTGTGTAACTACTGTTGAATTTTTAGATTTTGCAAGGAAGAATCTTCTAGCCAATAAGACTACAAAACATACTCATCTACATCATCATCCATACTATAATTTATTTATTTATTTATTTATTTATTTCGTATTCCATTAATCCGTATTGTGATAAATCACAAGGATGTGGAATGAGTCATGATTACATACAACAGATATAATACACATATATAAAATGACAAAAATGTACCATAAGATTATGAATAAGTTTGTAGGTTAAAATCAAATCAAAGGTATAGCTCAAGTAATATAAAACAATACCTAAAAAGGAAATATAGTACATTTTCCAAATTAAACAAATAATACACATATATAAAATGACAAAGATGTACCATAAGATTATGAATAAGTTTGTAGGTTAAAATCAAATCAAAGGTATAGCTCAAGTAATATAAAACAATACCTAAAAAGGAAATATAGTACATTTTCCAAATTAAACAGTTAATGTGATCTATAGCAAACAAATTTTTATCAGTATAAAAAATCATTGCTTTATCTGTAGATACTCATCAAGAGAATAGAAGGAATTTACCATTAGGTATTCTCTCAATTTACATTTAAAAGTAGGTAAGACATTAATGTGATCTTTAATACCTGATGGAAGGGAGTTGAAAATTGTAAAACGCATGGCACTCAGTGGGAAGAAGCAACACCATTCAAAGCAGAATTACATACTATTTCATTGACAATAGATAATAGAGTTCAAAACCAATCGAGTCAAAAGCTCTGAACATGCAAGAAACTACAGAAAACAAATTGAGACAAAACAAAGCAAAAAAAAAAAAAAATACACTTACAATGCATTTAAACGTAGCAGGTCACACATGGACTCACAAGCAGCAACAAATATACATGAGTTCACAGAACACCATGCAATGAAACCAGCTTCTGTTTTATGTGAAACAAAAAAATATATAATCATTTACTCTGCCCAATATTACAGATGTGAGCAAATATCAAGCAGAATACGAGCAACATATTCACAATGCAGTTAAAAGCATATACATACCGCAAAGTTGTTTTTTTTAATCTTATGGGACTTAACTGCTAAGGTAATCAGTCCCTAAGCTTACACACTACTTAACCTAAATTATCCTAAGGACAAACATACACACCCATGCCCGAGGGAGGACTCGAACCTCCGCCAGGACTAGCCGCACAGTCCATAACTGCAGCACGTTAGACCAATCGGCTAATCCCCACAAAGTTGTAATCGGGAACACGATGTTATGAAACCAGCGCCTTTTTTAAGTGAAATCAAAATAAATATTGGAGACTTTAAATCACCCAATAAGAAAATGGGATGATGGATTGTTGGATTTGCAGTGTTACAAGTAGCTTGGCAGCTAACCAAGGTCATGGTATAAGAAGTCACTATATGAGTTTCACTACCAAGTTCACAGCGCTGTCACATCAAGGCATTGTCATATCAGGGTGTACCTATACTGTCTGCCATGTCACTTCACATCAAGCCAGTTCAAATCATGTGACCACAACTTACTTGCCCTCAGTTGTTTCAATCTATAACGAGTAGCAAAGAATAAATGACAAAGACATAGAATAGCAACCAATATCGATCACTAAAACTACGTCCTAACAAAAGCGCGACAAAACACATTATGGTGGATGAGAGCATGGTTGTCTGTTGGAAGGAACTGAGCTTGCGGGTCTTGTGTTCAATAACAGACACTGATGACAGGAGTAAAACTTTGTTCTGGAGCATATAGCTTGAGTTGTGCAAGACTTCCAACATCTTGTTCTGAAGCCAAGATGGCCGCCGAGTAAGTGACGCCAGAAACCATTTCCAGAAAGTTAAGTGATTTAGACACGAATATAATTTAGTTTAACGCCGACAACAAATTAAATACGTGCATTAGTGTATCGTTTAGTCTTGCCATTAAAGGTTTGACTTTTCTTTGCGTATTTTTTCAGAAAATACGAAAAGATCGTAACTTCGCGAAGTCGCGCTTAGGCTTAAATTTTGTAAACGTGTTTGTTTCTTGTTTCACGGTAATTTATCTAGTTTCTCGGTAACAAATAAGTAAACTACCGTAAATAGCGTATAACTTCATTATTTTAAAACAGATTTCAGAAAAACAGCGTAACTTTATATCAGAAACTTGCCTATATACATTTGTTTATAGGCCTAATTCTCGTAACGTTTTTGGAGAATCAAAGTTAATGTATCTCGTTTAATTGTACTTTTTTTTCATTCCATCGAGTGAAATATATAATAAATAGCGTATACCTTCACTGTTTTAATACAGATCTCAGAAAAACAGCGGAATTTTAAATCAGAAACTTGCTTATATACATTTGTGAATAGGCTTAATTCTTGTAACGTCTTTTTTGATTTTCGGTAATTTAATTGATTTATTCTAGCTAAAGTATTATTTTTGCCATGAGTGAGAAGTGCCTGACTTACCGTAGAATTGTTAGTTCCGGGGTTTGGTGTGATGGATGTAGTAGTTTTTTTCACTGGGGGGACTGCAGTGGCGTGGGTGTTGGGAAAGTGGATCAGGCTCATCAGTGGTTATGTAGGATTTGCAGCAGCGATAGGAAGATAGTGGAACAGGAGGGGAAAATTACTGCCCTTCAGGTTGAGCTAGATCAGGCTAGGGAAGATCTGGACAGGTTAAGGAGGGAGAAGGGCAAAGAGAGGTGGGAAGTGGCAACAGGTAGCAGAAGGAGCAGGCCTAGAACTAAGTCTGACAGTTTTGTGGTGAATGTCAAAAATAAGTTTGACCTGTTGCTTCAGTTAGAAACTGATGAGCCTCAAGCAGAGGTAGGTGTAGACAGGACACAACAAACTTTCGATAGGAAATTGAAAAAGAATATAGGAAAGTCATCGAAAAGGAAGAAAGTTTTGTTGTTAGGCAGTTCTCATGCCAGAGGTGTAGGCCAACTTCTGCAGGAGGAATTAGGACCAGAATACCAGGTCACAAATTTTTTCAAACCAAGTGCTAGTCTGGATCAGGTGACAGAGGATTTAGGTTCACTCTGTAAAGGATTTACCAGGGAAGACACCGTGGTTATTGTGGGAGGGCCAGGGAACAGCATCGACAGAGATCCTGGGTACAGTATAGAGTGTGACCTGGTAAAGATTGCGTCGGCATCGAGACACACCAATGTTGAATTTGTATCTGTCCTGAGACGCCATGACCGGCCTCATTTGAACTCTTCTGTTGGGAGAGTTAATTTGGAGTTGGAACAGCTGCTTGGGTCAGGTGCGGGGGCTCATATTGGTGTGGTTCCTGTTGATTATCTCAGTAGGTGGGACTATACCAGGCACGGCCTACATCTCAACAGGAAAGGGAAGGGGAAACTGGCTGGGGTAATAGCAGGAAATTTAAGGGGGGGAGGCACTGCCATGAATGGTAAAATACCAGTGGTTACAGGTGTTGGAGCAGCACCTTTTTTAGGATAGGTAAGACAGAAAGATGTCAAGTTCTATGAGAGGTCAGTATTGAAACAAATCTTCAGTTTAGGAAAGAAATTAAACAGCACAATTCTAGCACATTTGATCACCAATCACAGCTATCAATTATAAATTTTCACCAATCACCAGAAATTTTATCTCCACCAAGTTGTATCTCAGTCCTAGGTAATTGCATTGATGAATTAAAGTCACCCAACCCAGTTGACATAATCTGCCTCTCTGAACACCATGTGACCACTGGTATAGGAACAAGGCCTAAGCACAATGAGAAACTCAGACAGGAGAGTACTGCAAATGTTAGAATAAGGAAAGGTTCTCATAAAAGTATAATTAAAAATAATGTAAGTATATTTCATCAAAATATTGGGAGTTTAAAGAATAAAGTAGATGAGCTTCTGGTTTGTTTAGAAGATTTAGAAGCTGAGAATGAAATAGATATACTATGCCTGTCTGAGCATCACATTGTTACTGATATGGATAAGGTAAATGTAAGTGGATATAAGCTCTCTGCACATGTAATGAGAGAAAATATGGAGAAAGGAGGAGTTGCCATATATGTCAAAAGTTATCATTGTGCAAAAAGTATAGAAACAAAAAAGTTTTGTGTAGAGAAACATATAGAAGCATGTGCCTGTGAGCTTAAATGTTGTGGATATAGTAGGATCCAGGTGTTCATTAGAAGATGCTAGGCTGTTAATGGAAGAGGCCATACCTATGCAATTTGATACAGTTGAAATCTCACCCACTTCTTCCTCTGAAATTAGGAAAATAATAAACTTGCTTAAAAGCAAAAACTCACATGGAAGTTATGGCATTTCCAGCAAAATACTAAAAGCTTGTTCTCAACAGATAAGTAAGATTCTCAGCCACCTGTGTAATAGCTCTCTGGAACAGGGCATTTTCCCTGATAGACTGAAATATGCTATTGTTATACCTTTGCATAAAAAGGGGGATAGATCTGATGTCAACAATTACCGTCCAATCTCCCTTCTAACAGCTTTATCCAAAATTTTTGAGAAAGTAATGTATTCAAGAGTAGCTTCACATATCTGTAAAAATGAAGTACTAACAAAATGTCAGTTTGGTTTCCAGAAAGGTTTTTCAACAGAAAATGCCATATATGCTTTCACCAGTCAAATTTTGAATGATCTGAATAACCGAACACCACCCATTGGGATTTTTTGTGATCTCTCAAAGGCTTTTGATTGTGTAAATCATGAAATTCTGCTAGACAAGCTCAAGTATTGTGGCATGAGTGGGACAGTGCACAAATGGTTTAATTCTTACCTAACTGGAAGAGTGCAGAAAGTTGAAATAAGTAGTTCTCGTAACATGCAAAGATCAGCACGTTCCTCAAACTGGGGAACTATCAAGAATGGGGTTCCACAAGGGTCAGTCTTGGGTCCTTTGCTGTTCTTATTATATATTAATTACTTGCCATTCTATATTCATGAAGAGGCAAAGTTAGTTCTCTTTGCTGATGATACAAGTATAGTAATCACACCTGACAAACAAGAATTAACTGATGAAATTGTCAATACTGTCTTTCAGAAAATTACTAAGTGGTTCCTTGTAAACGGACTCTCACTGAATTTTGATAAGACACAGTACATACAGTTCCGTACAGGGAATGGTATGATGCCATTAATAAATATAGACCTTAATCAGAAGCATATAGCTAAGGTAGAATATTCCAAATTTTTAGGTGTGTCCATTGATGAGAGATTAAATTGGAAGAAACACATTGATGATCTGCTGAAACGTTTGAGTTCAGCTACTTATGCAATAAGGGTCATTCCAAATTTTGGTGATAAACATCTTAGTAAGTTAGCTTACTACGCCTATTTTCACTCATTGCTTTCATATGGCATCATATTTTGGGGGAATTCATCACTGAGGAATAAAGTATTTATTGCACAAAAGCGTGTAATCAGAATAATAGCTGGAATCCAACCAAGATCATCCTGCAGACATTTATTTAAGGATCTAGGGATATTCACACTAGCTTCTCAGTATATATACTCTCTTATGAAATTTGTTATTAACAACCAAACCCAATTCAAAAGTAATAGCAGTGTGCATAACTACAATACTAGGAGAAAGGATGATCTTCACTATTCAAGATTAAATCTAACTTCGGCACAGAAAGGGGTGAATTATACTGGCATTAAAGTCTTTGGTCACTTACCAAATAGTATCAAAAGTCTGACAGATAACCAACAAGTATTTAAGAAGAAATTAAAAGAATTTCTGAATGACAACTCCTTCTACTCCATAGAGGAATTTTTAGATATAAATTAAGAAAGAAAAGAAAAAAAATATTTAAAAAATAAAAAAAATTAAAATAAAAAATAAAGAAAAACAAAAAACACAAAAAATAAAGTTGTTATATTAACTTAAGTATGATGTTAAATTAACCTAATTATGTCATGCATTAGAAAATTCGACTCGTTCCACATCATTACGAAATATCGTATTCATGATCCATGGAACTAGTATTAATCTAATCTAATCTAATCTAATCTTCCATGGCTAGCCCATTCCCTTTACCTGTCCCCTAAAAATCATGTGTGGGACCAGCTAAATCACCAGATGCCATCACGTCACATGATCTGGAGATGGTTGTTGAAGGTTCGTGGGCCAATCAGACATCAAATCATCTCAATGCCTCAATGTGTTGCGCCATGCATTGCAGTAAAAGCTGGTCCGGAATTTTGTTGATGTTGCATTGTATTTGTCTACTTGTACTCACAGTACTTGTTTACTTGTCTTGATTTTGGGAGTAAGTGAAATTCTCATGTGTATCATTATGTCTAATAAATCTCATTTTAATCCGAAGTGCTATTTTCAGTGTTCCAGAGTATACTGCACAGATTTGAAAAATGTGTGCCTTATGTCTGTCTGAACATTTGTTTGAGTATTATGTAAAAATTTGAAGTAAAATGATCAATAACTTATATATATATATATATACACCATATCTGTCTCATTATTCATTAGAGTATCATAAAAAACTGGATTTAATCAGTCAAGAACTGATCTTTGCTAACAACTTTTATCCTTTACATATTGTATATGTGTATTTACGTACTACCTATTTTAAAAATATGTGGCCAATGTCCACGCAAATTTTTATTAGAGTGATGTGTAAAAGTTTGAACTAAATCAATCAAGAACTTTTCAAGTTTTATGCCAAAATTTCCTCTTCAACCATTGGTAATTTCACTCATTTAACATTAACCTATTCATCACTGGATTTGGAATTACATAACTTACAATAAATCAATGATGACGAGATGTAATCTGAGAAGGTAAATCTCAAGTACTACATACAGAATTAATCTCAATTGGATTATCATGAGGGATAGTTTTATTTATTTCATCGGAAGTTCTAGTCTTTGTATCATTGTTCTGACCCCTTTTTTTTTTAGCAGAATATTAGCACCCAATATAGAATCAGGATGATTATGGCTATCAGTAGGAATTAAACCTTTTAGCCCCACACAAATTCCACTTCTTAATATAGCAATGCTTCTTGTATCAGGAGTAAGTGGAGCATTACGACATCATAGACTTATAGAATCGAACCACACTTATTTTTTACAACATTACTAGAATTATACTTCAGTATTCGTCAGGCACATTAATATTGAGAAACATCTTTACCATTGCTGATGCAGTTTATGGATCAACATTTTTCATTGCCACAGGATTCCAGATACTTCATGTAGTCATTGGAACAATTTTACCAACAACACACTTACTTTAACATTCAATAAATATATTCTCACCAAGACGCCACTTTGTATGGTACTCACTCCTCTGTTGGTCCATCACAGCCAGGGAACATCGGTTGGTAAGCGCTTTTCAATGTCAATAAACTACACCAACAGCTGTATATTTTAAGATATTTTATTTTTATTCTGAAATCAACCAGTTTCAGCAATTCATTTTGCCATCTTCAGGCTCCAACTACCTTTATCCAAATAATCGAAATTATCGAATAGTGCCATAAAACACTGGATATCGTGAATTTCAATCGTCTACATATGAAGCATTTGTATGACGATTGTAATTCACGATATTTTGTGTTTTATGACACTATACAATAAGTTTGTTTATTTGGATTAAAACGTATGGGGCCTAAATATGGCAAAATGAATTGCCAAAATTGGTTGATTTCAAGAATAAAATAAAATATCTTAAAATATATGACTGTTGGTGAATTTTATTGACATTGAAAACTTCATAGATGTAGCATGCTTATTCCTATATATCTCAGTTTAATGATGAGTAAGATAATTGTTTGGCTAATATAAATAGTACATTTGGAATTAATCGATCAAGAACTTTTCGAAATCTTTGGTGAAAATTTTTACCCTTTGTATATTTGGTATGTATATTAATATATTATATACATTAAAATATGTAGCCTATGTCCATCCAAATGCTCTTGAATTCTGTTATTCAAGGAAAACAATCGTAGTATTATCTATAAGAATTTTTATTAGTTTTACTGTCTCAACAATAGTTATGGTTCTTGCAACAATCCTTTAAAAAATTAATCACTGACTGGAAAAAATGGTCACCATTTAATTGTAGATTTGATTTAAAAAGATCAATGTGAATATCTTTTTCTCTTCGATTTCTTTCAATTAATGAAGGTATTCATAGTAGTCCTAGGAGTGTTGTAGTTCAATTTAATGATAAATTAAAGATGTCAGTTGATGGATCAAATGTTGAGAATAAATTTGTTATTATTTTCAGATTGAGTTCTTTATTTCAATTGCTCCTTTTTCTGCACTTTTAATAAGGCTTGGTTTAAATGAAAGACTTTATGTGATAAAATAAAATTAAAGTAGCTCAAAGTATAATAAATAGGGAGAAGCATAGAATGGCAATTTTTTGAGGGATTTGTATTAATAATTCCCCATAAGGAGTAAGTGTTAATTTACTATTCTTTGATTAAGAGACCATTACTTACTTTCAGCCATCTTAAGTTTCAAGATGTACTAAGTATTTAGTTATTGTAGACTGACACTCTAATAATCAAAATATCCACGGGTGTACTGCCAGTCTACAGTGTCCAATGGGCACAATATTTTGGCGATCATACATGTCGCCATCATCAGATGAACTGACAGACTGAGCTCCTGTGAACATGCCAGCAGGTAGTATACCTCCGCCCGCGGCGCGCTCCCTCCGCTGACCGCGCCCCGTGCCACGCTCACGCGGTGGAACAGATTGCGATGGCGTCTGAGATGACGTCAGTGTGATCGCTCTGTCCACCGTGGTCATCACAACTACACGTTTGCTCAATTTACTCTTGATTAACCCAATCGCTGGTTCCGAAGCCTTGTTAAGCTTACAGTCACAGTCACGGCTTATGAGGTCGTCATTGGTGCGAATTTCGATGGCCTCTCTAACAACGCTGTCCCAGTATCTCGACGTCTGTACCTCTGCCTCTGGTGTTCACGGCATCGATCCTTGACGGTACGCATTGTCTGACCCATGGATATTTTGATTATCAATACGCCGGGAGAAACTCAAGAATCACATGACACTCTAATGTTTTATTTTGACTAGATCCTTAGTTTGTTTTAGATAATTATTTGATAAATAAATTTGCTGAAGTTCTTTCAATTACAATTAGTATAATTGGTATAACTCCACAAATTCCTGATTATTGACCAAAGAATAATCCATGTCGATTTATTGTGAATGTTTCTTTTTTAGTCATCTGGGCGTGCTGTCAGTTTAACTCCCAATGAAGCTCTTGTTGAACTCATTCTTCTGCATTTATAGGTAGAATTGTTCAGTTAGTTATGTCTAGTAATCGAAAGCCATCATTTTCTAAATCTTTATGTTCTGTTATGTAACTATCAAATTCTATGTATATAAAATCTGAATGAATATTCATAGCTTCAATAACATTGTTGTCCAATTGTTTTGATTGTAATCATTGCATCTATTGAGTCAAGAAGTATAATAGTCACAATAAAGGTAATACAATAAAAATTAAGGTAACAACTGGTAATGTTGTTCAAATGGTTTCCATTAGGTGTCTGTGGATAATATTTCGGTTTGTATGAGCAGTAACTAATGTATAACTACGCTTCTAATGTACCATTACTGTAATTCATAGTAATACAACTATAGTATGGTCATGGAAGAATGATATTGCTCCATTATTGATGAAGCTTTGTCTTAAAGTGGTGAGATTGATCATTAACATTTTCTAATGAAAGGCCAAACCTTTATTTGTAGATCGAAATCTGTTGCACCAATATGCCATATTAGAATCTAGAAACGTCATAAATCTGAGTAACTGTGTTTCGCAGGTCATCATTCAATTGATCTACTTGTGCTAGCTCTAAACCATTCTTTCACATACAATGATGAGTGCAATAAGTGCAATTGTTGACCCAGCACTGATACTACAGTTCTTGATGTAAATGCATATGGACAGTAAGAATATCGTAGTGGTATTCCTGCTAATCCTAAGAAGTGTTGAGGGAAGAAAATTAGATTTACTCCAATAAATGTAATTGTGAATTGGATTTGTGATCATTTATTATTCGTAGTTAGTCCTGTAAATAGTGGGTATCATTGAATAACACCTCCTACAATTGCAAATAGTGCTTCTATGGATAATATATAATGAAAGTGAGCTACTGCACAATACGTGTCATGCAGTAGAATATCAAGGGACGAGTTTACTGGCACTAATCCTGCTAGTCTTTCAAACATAAATAAGAAAATGAATCCGACATCATAACAATAGTCATCTAAACTTCAACTTTGTTCCATATAGTGTTGTTCCATATAGTGTTGCTAATACCTTACTTCCCCTTGCTACAGTAATGTCATTGATGTAAAATGTACTCATATATCAACATCCATACCTACTGTGAATATGTGGAGTGCTCATACAAAAAATCCTGTTAATCTAATTATTAAATCTGATGTTCTGAGTGATTCGATTTTTCCACTTTCTTGACAACAATGTGTGAAATAATATCAAATACTGGTAAAATTTGAATGTAGATTTCTGGGCAACGAAAGAGGCAGAATAAATGTTGACAAGGAATGGGATCACCCCCACCTGCAGTATCAAATTTCAGTCATATTATAATATAGTAATAGCATCTGCTAGAACTGGAAGTGACAGAAGAAGAAGAAGATGAAGAAGAAGGGTTGTAATAGAAACAGATCAATGTTTGGAAGTAAGGCATATGCTCACATTCCAAGAGCCAACAGACGAAAATGGGACCAAAAAGTGTTGAGTGTATTTTGGTAGGATACTGCGAAGATTCAAAAGAATACGGACTTTTTGAACCTAACTGTCAGAGAATCATAAAATCGAGAGATATGATTTTTGATGAAGATACTTCGAAACAGTGTAAATAGGGAACCGAGTCAAAGGAACCAAGTCGACTGTTTCTCCCACTGACAGAGAAGAAGCAAGATGAAGTAACTACTTCTGAATTGGAAGAAATTGAATCTGAACTTAACATCAAGTAGTAGCCCAATGAATACTACCAACAATGACGAAACAAGTCCAGATGATCCAATTAATGATAATGAGCAACTGCAGCAAATATGCAGGTCATTGAGAATTCCAAAGCCAAAGAAACTGCATGACATTCTAACTTATCAGTCTAAACAGTCAACTGACTCTGATCCCTCGACATTAGAAGTAGTGATGATGTCAGACAACCTTTAAAACTGACTGAAGGCAATACAAGAGGAGTTACAATCTCACAAAGAGAACCACATGTGGGAGTCTGCTAATTTATCTTCAGATAAAAAGCCATTAAAAGCAAAATGGGCATTTAAAAAAAAGAAAGATATGAAAGGTCTCATTGTACACTATAAAGCACACTAGTGATAAAAGGTTGTGCTCAGAAGTAAGGCCTGACTATGATGAAACATATACACCAATCATAATATACAACCCATTAAGGTATTTATTTGATATCACTGCTAAATATGATCTTGACATTGATCACTTAGATGTTGTCACAGCTTTCTTACAAGGTGACTTACATGAAGAAATTTATGTAAAAGTTCCACAAGTAGATCCAGTTACAAAGACAGTGAAAGATACTGGTGTACAAAAGACTGAAAAAGGCAGTATATCGATTGAAGCAAGGTGGTCGCTGCTGGAACATGAAATTAGATGGTACACTATTGAATCTAAACTTCAAAAGGTCAACAGCTGATCCTTGTGTCTATTATAAAAATCAAGGTTCAGACATTTTAATAGTTGCTGTTTTTGTGGACGATGTGCTCATTTTAGTAACAGTTCACAAGACAGATACACTTTTAAAAACAAACTCAGAAAATAATTTAAGCTGAAAGATTTTGGTGAAGCTACAAACTGTTTAGGCATCCGAATTACTAGGAACTGAAAAGAAGGTTACTTGTGGATGGATCAGTTGCACTATGTGGAACAAATTCTCAACAGATTTAATATGAAAGAGTGTAACCCAATATGTACACCACTGGACAGTAATCAGATACTCACTCATGACATGTGTCCAAAAAGAGAACAAGAGCAAGAAGCTATGAAGAACATAACCTGTCGTGAAGCAGTAGGTAGTTTAATATATGTTCACTTAGGAACAAGACCGGACCTAGACTTTCTGACAGGAATTGTTGGCCGTTTTTGTAATAATCCAGGCATACCACACTGGCAGGCAGTCAAAAGAATCTTCAGATATCTAATAGGTACTAAGGATATGAAACTTTTATTTTCTGAATCAGAGGACTGCCACATAGTAGGTCACTTTGAAGGAGTTTGGGCCAGAGATTATGAAGACAGAAAGTCGACAATTGGATACCTCTTTAAATCTCAAGGAGCAGTGATATCTTGGCAGTGTTAGAAACAGCCAACAGTGGCCTTATCTACAACTGAGGCAGAATATATGGCTCTGACCTCAGCATGTTAGGAGGCTCTATGGCTTCAAAGGCTCCACATGGAAATATCACCAAAAACAAAAAAAGACCCTGTTAAACTATTATGTGACAACAAGGCAACAAATGACCTGTCTGAGACTAGTGGCTATAAGAGTCAAACCAAATATATAGATACAATACACCACTTCATAAGGGAAAAAATAGAGTCAGCACAAATTACTGTGGAGCACATACCTTCAGACCAAATGCTGGCAGATATGATGACAAAATCTACGACAAAGGCATGCCATCATCTGCTGCTGCAAGATTTTGGACTGAGAAAGTAGTTTTTGTTATGTGTGCGTATCTTCTTTGCAGGCATAATTTTAGTGGGGGTATGGTATTTTAGAATCTTGCCTCCTATGTGTGAGCATATCTTTTGTGTTGCTATGGGCAACTAAAGACGCTATGATTTATTTTATTCTGTCTATTGAACTTTATGTGTGTAATTCATGTAGCTTGCTTAATGTATTAATAAATTGTTCCAATCAGAAACCCCCTGTAAATTACTCTGCTAACATGACAGAAACAGTTAAACTCAAATTGTTAAAAGTGACCTGCAAACCAAGAAAGCTGATATTGAGATGAAGTACACATAATGATAAACTCAACATATGTTGAACCTACAAATAAATATAGATACATTATAGTAAAGTGCAAAAAACAAAGAAAGAAACGATCAACAAAGTGAGAAACAAAGTATTGGAAATGATGTACCACTTTCACCAAATAGTTTGTAGCAATTAATTTGTTCAGGAAAAAAACGAGCAATGTAGGTCAGGGGTCTCAAAACATTTTAGCATGAGGGTCTCATTGGCTCTTCCACTAAGTCCCAAAGGCCAAGGCTTAGTTATAGTCAGTCTAACTTTTCTTGAGGCCTGATACCCTAGTACCTTTCAGAACTCCCCAACAGAATTCAGGTTTCATAGTGCTTACCAGTGCTGTCAGTCTTTAGAAGCTGCCACTTAGTGGCACTGCACTAATCATTATGCAGTGAACTGCTTATTGTTTGACCTTGTCTGTGGGCTTCATTTCTTTTCATGTACACTGCTAAAGATAAATACCACTTGTGAAAGTCGCAATGTGCTTTCATGAAACCATGAGACCTTTTGAGCTCTGTGTGTCATTAACATCACAGCAAGTGATCAGATTGTAGTGTGAGCTGAATATGCTATCAGCATTACAGTATACCTTCTCACCGCAACATTCTTCGCCACCCAGCGGAAATAGTGGTCATCTCTTTGTTCTTTGTGGTCACTGCTGTTACGGCTCAAGTAAACTTGGACAGACTATAGTTCATTACGATCAAATATCAATTTCAGCACAAGGTGACAAGTGTCCAGATCATTACATTGCTGTAATGATAACCATTGCATGTGCTGCACATTTCGTATTGTTATGACTACTTCTGACATTGCTAAATGTATACCAGTGCCGTCTTTTGGGGAGTTGAGAAGTTAAGTGCAGTAGCACTGCAACATCTTATGTGTGGCAACAACCTGTGCGATCTGAAAAGCAAAAGATAATGGGTCTAATATTTTGTGAATACATTTTTTTAGTGAAGATACAGTATCTTTAATAGTATGTATTTAATTAAATTAAAATTGCCTTAAGGATAAAACCAACACCGTTATTTATTCAAAATCCTTGCTCTTAATATTATTAATTGGTATCATTTTGATTTGCAGTTACATACCTTCTGTATAGATTTGTGTAAATGTGTAAAAGAAACAGAAGGTAGATAGTGAGTACAGAAATTTTGAAGATCAATATTTCGTGATTGAGTCAAGTAATAAGGCTATGTGTATGATTTTCAATGAAACAATGCGGTTCTCTAAGAATACAATATAAAATGTCATTATGAGACTAAACATTTTCAGAGTTATTCCAAATTTACCGGAAGACAACAGTTAGCAAAACATTAAAGACCATTACGGATGGCAAATTAATAAAGGATTAATCCACAAAATTAAATTTATTTCAAAACATCAGTTTGTCAGCAAACACTGACGCTCAAAGAGTAAATGATATTGCTGAAAATGTATTAACGTAATTATCTGAGAAAATTTGACACTGAAAGTGATTCTTTTTGGAAAAGTTGTGATGCTATTTTTTGAGCTCCAAACAACAATCGAAATTTTCTTGAATGGAAGGGTTTTCTGGCTGTGGCTAAATTAAACAACTATGATTGGTTATGAAAGTTATCATATTATACACTTGTGACGAAGCATATGAACAACATTAATTTAAAATTACGAGGAAAAACCAGCTACTGCCTGATCTGTATGCTCATATTAGATCCTCTAGACAAGAAATTGTTTTGTTTCAGTCTCAATTGAACAAAAAATATTTCATGCTATTTGATATTGCCAAACACTCATTTGTCAGTCAGAGACACAGTTTCCAACTGAAACATTGAGTAATCTAAAAATATTTTCAGATTTTGTTGCAACTGCAGACGATAGGTAAGGTTATTCAAAATCCATTTAAAGCTGATGTAGAAACTCTTGCCCCAGAATTTCAAATGGAAGTGGTTAATTTACAGTGCAGCGGTTTTTATAAAGATAAATAATTAAATTCATCGTTGCTGGAATTTTGTAAAAGTCTTGCATTTGCGCAAGTTGTGTAAGTTTATTCATGACTCTTTTCCCACTTTTAGCACTAATTTACAGATCTAAATTAACTGATGAGCATTTGAAATCAGTGCTGATAATTTCCACTAGTAAGCTTCATCCACAACTACAAAAAATTGTACGTGGGAAGTTACAGCTACATAAACCTCATTAATCGTAATTACATAACTTCAATTCATTAAGTGATGTGCCTTGGTATGTCACTTAGCTGCCATAAATATTCAGGTCATCTTTTACAACTAATTATAGTAAAACCAACTGATTATTGTTTGTATTTATATGCAGTAAATTTTATACTTTACAATGTTACTTCACTTAATGAGCATAATTCGTCCCTGTATGTTACATGTAATTAACACACTTCAATTGTAACATTATCCTCTGTTGTAATCCACATAGAATAGGCCAATGTGTTTCTTTCTGAAAAAATAGGCACTTAAACAGATTTATAACACCGCACTGTAATTTTTTACTTAAAGTGTAGAACACCCTATTTTAGGAGAAAGTTGTCTAAGGATATTCCTTTACTCCTGTGCTTCAAAATTTGTCGAAAAAAATATGTAGCATTGTCGTTAATTAAACTCATAGGATGTGTAGCTACTGCCTTAGGGCCAGCTTTAATGAATTAGTGTTAGTTAACGACGACATATCAGAACTGGAATTTATAAACACACACTGTTAGTGAAAGGGTTATCATGTTCTGGCGAAGAAAAGATCTTGCAACATTGTTGCAGGGAGTTTACAGCAGTGTCACAGAAGCCAAGACAGTGGTATAGGTGATGACAATTGTGGAACAAGGCGCATTATGATCATTACAACTGTCTATGAGTACTACATTGCCAGAGATTCTACTTTACAGAGTGATAGTGTATAAAAGAACGCACGATGGAGTTCGTTTACAGTGACCAAAGAGACTGACCCAGGTCAGAAGGTGGTTTTTGAAATCGTTGTTAAAGACTGAAAAAATAACGTTAAACAGGCTTTTTATATGGAACATAATTCGTTAATCAGTCAGTTTCTTACATTTTCTTCTACTCATTGCGGTAATCATTCTTTATGGGAGGTGCTTGATAAGCAGGATCCGCCTGTAGTAAAAAAGAAAAGGAAGAAGCCAGGCTGAATACCAAAAATTACTGACTCTTTACTGTTTGTCGGATTGATGGCGTTTGCAGGCTGGTGGTGACCTGCGGGCCATTGTTTGGAGATCTATGGTGTACGTGAAAATAATGGCAATAAATCTTTCAATAAAAGTCGAAACAAAAGTCTCTTAAATCCGGAGCACACTGAACTCTCGCATTTGGAAGGATGACAGTTTAAATCCTCATCCAGCATCTAGATTTAAGTTCGCCATGATTTCTCTAAATCGTTTCAGGCAAATATTGGGATGGGTCTTTTGAAAAGGGTACCACCAGTTTTACTTATTATCCTTTCTAGATGACTGAGTCATACGCTGCAAACTTATTTGGTGATAGTTGTGCATCATTTCCAATGCTTCATTTGTCAACTTGGTAGATTCTTGCTTTGTTTTTATAATTTACTGCAACCATACATATATATTTGTAGTTTCAACATATGTTGAGTTTCTCTATACAGCTACTTCGTCCTCAGTATCTGCTTTCCTCGTTTGCAAATCACTTTTGACAATATTAGTTTGCTGGTTTTGTAGCCATTTTCCATCACTGTTTTCGAAAATCCGTAACCTGTTTTCATTTAAAAGTTTTGTGTTTTATTATTTCAAGAACACTACCAGTATTTCTTTTTGAGAGTTTCGATATTTCCATTTATTATCTTGATAATTCCATTTTTTGTATTTGCCGTGTTCAGAAAAGCTTCACTGTCCTCATGAACACAGTTACGAGATGACCAAATAATAATTTCATTTACAATCTTCAGATCCCTTTATTGCATTCTTTATGTGAAGAGTTATCATGAAATTGCTTTTTAGCTGAGACAGGTGCACTGACCTACTGGTGTAATCTTTGAATGTCAGAAGTCAACCCATTTTTGCACACACTTTCTTAATGTATAGTAGGTTTTTTTGCATCTTTTTCAGCTGTCCTCACAGGAGACATGTCAGCTGACATATTTTTGGATCGACAAAAGTTTTTTGAAGTCACGTTCTGCTATTTCAGGTTGAAGAGGAATACCTGTATGTGGAACACAAAATAAGTTTGCGATATTTAGGCAACTTGCTACAAAACAGAAACTGAGAAACTTTGCATTGAAATAGGACATTTTCAGCTGAATCACATATTTTGTCGGTTTTAAATTATAACTTATGTCTTATGAATGTATATTGTTTCAATACATCAGCACATGCAGATCACTTTAAAATACGCCATTATTGGTACAGTTTGTTATAATAAGATAACACGATATTGGTGGATAAAGAATTTTTGTAGAATTGAAACGTCTCCATGTTAGCCATTACACTGATTTTGCAAAGCAAACTTGGGTTTTATAACATCTCTTCACTACTCCGATGTTGAGTGCACCAGTGCTTGAAACTGGAGGGAAAGATGAAAAGGAAAGCATGTGATTTAAATTCTCAGAGGAGTTTCATCACTAAAGGTGAATGATTTCTCAACTTATAATTAATGTTACATGTTCTATATGTGTCCATATAACCTGTTTATCGTTTATGCATGACATATCTTTCCTGGTCCTACATCTGTCACCTAGAGTGAGTTGTTTGTGTGTGGCACTTCAGAAATGTTTGGTTGCAAGAAGGTTCCTGTGGATCTTACAAGCAGTTTAGGCAACTTGTATGTAGAGTTTGAATAGAGCTACATTGGGTGAAAGAGAAATATGTGGCCACTAGTCAACAGCTATTGTAATGTTGGCACAGGTAGCCACCCCGTAGTCTCTGAGCGCTTCCATATTTGTGAGGACTCTGGTTATGGTAGTGTGTGAGATTTACTTTTACATGGGTTGCCAGTGAGGAAGGATGGTCTGAGGGTCATCTCTAGCAGCATAAGACTTAGTTTCAGTATAGGTATCAGTAATCATGCTATATAACTTATTTCAGTTAGGAAAAGACATTATTTTTATTAATATTCGGTTTAGTTAATGTGATCCTTTGTTCAAGTGCAACTTGGATGTGGCGAGCAGTGATGGCATGTCATATACAAACTCAGTTGTACCATGCGCGAATGTGTTGTGTGCATTATCGTCTGTTTCCATGGGTTTAGTAATCTTCATTCTGCTGCACCATGTGCATCCCTTGTATGTTAAGAGGTTGCAATCCAACTTAATCACTTCTTGTGATTGAGTTGAATCCGCAATTCCACTATGGAATAGACACGATTTTTTTATAATTATACTGTGAAATTAGTGAATTTGTGCACCGAATTCCTGGAATGGGCCTTTGTCCTCAGACACTGACCATCAAAACTCTCTGACCCAGTGTACTTAAATGCACAATATGGAAGCATTCTTCTACATTCTATCACTTTTGCTGTAAAGACGATCAGTGTGAATGTTCATGAGTGTGCTTCAAGTAAATCGTACCCATTATTTAGCATAATTGGTTCCACACATGGAGACTGTGTTCTTGCGATTGATAGGGTACAAGGTCTCGAAGTTTAAGCACCAGCATACCAAGTATTTGTGTTTTATTTAATATTCTCATGTGCTTTTAATTCAGAAATAAATGTTCAGCGATTTATTAACTTGAAATTGTTACGTGTCACAGCACAACCTTGTTTTCTAGTCAGGTCCTTAAAATCATTCAGTTTTTATCTTCCCTTTATAATGATCAATACAATTTTAATATGTTATCATGTGTATCTGTACAAGGATATTTAATTCTTTCGATCTTATAACGATCTGAGAGATAGTATTTTCTTGGAAATCTATTTAACCAGTATTTAAAAATGGATTTGAACCATCAACCAACATTTTTGTGTTGGGTACTTGATGAAAGCCAATGAAAGTAAACTCCTTTTTCCATAGTGGTTGTTGGCATTTTAAGTCAGATATAGGTTTCATTCAGAGCACCAACTTGGCCATTAGCTCTGAGTTTTGAGAAGAACAGGTATCATTCATCGTAAGTTGTGTGATATGAAAATATACCATTTAAAATGTTGTGTCCATCTGTATTATGAAGTGTATAAACACTCTAGAACACATCAAATGCCATTGAGGGATTAAAACATAAATGTATTTATTTACAATATATTTGCCAGGATATACAGGTAGATTTCAGTTAAATTACATCATGGTCAGGCAGAAATTCCAGAATCAGATATTGGATTGTAAGGCATTCTGAGGAGCAGATATAGACTCAGATCACAATTTAGTAACGATGAAGAGCAGGCTAGTCAAGAAGAATGAATGTACAAAGAATTGGTATATACATGTACTAAGGAATGAAGACATATGCTTCAAGTTCTCTTATATCACAGATGCTGCGATATTGAATAGCTCAATAGTCAGTTCAGTTAAAAAGAATAGACATCTCTAAAAAGTGCAATCACAGAAGTTGGAGAACAAAACGTAGGTACAAAGAAGGTGTGGTAACAGAAGAAACACTTCAGTTGACAGATGAAAGAAGGAATTACAGAAATGTTCAGGGAAATTCAGGAATACACAAATACAAGACACTCAGGAATGAAGTAAACAGGAAATGCAGGGAAGTTAAAGCGTAATGGCTGCATGAAAATGTGAAGAAATCGAAAACGAAATGATTGTCGGAAGGACTGACTCAGCATGCAGAACAGTCAAGACAATCTTCGATGAAAGTAAAAGCTTGGGCAGTAACATTAAGAGTGCAATGAGAATAGCACTGTTAAAAACAGAGAAGACAGTGGATAGCTGTAAAGAATACACTGAAGTCCTCTATGAGGGGGAGGACTTATCTGATGACTTAATAGAAGAAGAAATAGGAGTCGATAGGGAAGAGGTAGGGGATCCAGTATTAGAATCAGAATTTAGAAGAGCTTTGGAAGACTTAAAATCAAATAAGATATATAGGATAGATAACAATCCATTGGAAGCTCTAAAATCATTGGGGAAGGGGCAACAAAACAACTATTCAAATCTGTGTGCAGAATGTGTGTGACTGGCGACATACCACCATGCTTTCGGAATAACATCATCGACACAATTTTTAAGACTGCAAGAAACATCAAGTGCGAGAACTATCGCACAATCAGCTCATGCACGTAAGTTGCTGAAAAGAAGAGGTAGAGAAAATTGAAGATCTGTTAGATGACGATCAATTTGGCATTAAAAAAGGTAAAGGCACAAGAGAGGCATTTCTGATTTTGCAGCTGATAATGGAGGCAAGACTGAAGAAAAATCAAGACACTTTCAGAGGACTTGTTGACCTGGAAAAAGTGTTCGGCAATGTAAAATTGTGCAAGGTGTTCGAAATCCCGAGTAAAATAGCGATAAGTTGTAGGGAAAGGCGAGTAATATGCAAAATGTACAAGAACCAAGAAGGAATAACAGTGGAAGACCAAGAATAAAGTGATGTAGTCTTTCGCCCCGACTACTCAATCTATACATCGAAGAAGAAATGTCGGGAATGTGAGAAAGGTTAAAGAGTGGGATTGAAACTCGAGGTGAAAGGATATCCGTGTTGAGATTTGCTGATGACATTGCTGTTCACAGTGAAAGTGAAAAAGAATTACAGTATCTGTTGAATGGAATGAACAGTGTAGAATGAGTGTAGAACATGGACTGAGAGTAAATTGAATAAAGTCGAAAGTAATGGGAAGTAGTAAAAATGGAAACAGTGGGAAACTTAACATCATCATTGGTGGTCACAAAGTTGATGAAGTTAAGGAATTCTGCTACCTAGGTAGCAAAATAACTCAAGAGAGATGGAGGAAGGAGGACATAAAAAGCAGACTAGCACTGGCGATAAGGGCATTTCTGACCAGGAGGAGCCTATTGGAATGAAACATAGGTTTTAATTTGAGGAAGCAGTTTCTCGAGAATGTATATTTGGAGCACAGTATTATATGGTAGCGACACGTGGATTGTGAGAAAGCCAAAACAGAAGAGAATAGAAGCATTGAGATGTGGTCCTACAGAAGAATGTTGAAAATTGGGTGGGTTGATAAAGTAAGTAATGAGGAAGTTCTTTCTAGAATCGGCGAGGAAAGGAATATATGGAAAACATTAGCAAGAAGAGAAAAGAAAATCGATATGCACTGAAATGACAAAAGTCATGAGATAGTGATATGAGTAATATGCACATATACAGATGGCGGTAATATCGCGTACACAAAGTATAAAATGGCAATGCACTAGCAGAGCTGTCATTTGTATTCAGGTGATTTATAAGAAAAAGTTTCCGACATGATTACGGACGCATGACTGGAATTAACAGATTTCTGATGTGGAATGATAGTTGGAGCTAGGGGCATGGGACATTCCATTTCGAAAATCGTTAGGGAATTCAATATTCTGAAATCCATAGTGTCAAGAGTGTGCCGAGAATATCAAATTTCAGGCATTACCTCTCACCACGGACAATGCAGTGGCCAATAGCCTTCACTTAACGACTGCAAGCTGTGGCGTTTGCGTAGGGTTGTCAGTGCTATCAGACAAATAACACAACGTGAAATAATCGCAGAAATCAACATGGGACGTACGACGAACATATCCATTAGGACAGTGCAACGAAATTTGGCGTTCATGGGCTATGGCGGCAGACGACTGACATGAGTACCTTTGCTGACATCATGACAACACCTGCATTGTCTCTCCTGGGCTCGTGACCATTTCGGTTGGACTCTAGACGACTGGAAAGCTATGGCCTGATCAGATGAGCCCCGATTTGAATTGGCAGGAGCTGATGTTATGCTTAGAGTGTGTCACAGACCCCATAAAGCCATGAACCCAAGTTGTCAACAAGGCACTGTGCTAGCTGGTGGTGCTACATGATGGTGTGGGCTGTGCGTACATGGCATAGACTGGGTCCTTTGATCCAACTGAATCGATCATTGTCTGGAAAAGGTTACATTCGACTAGTTGTAGAACATTTTTTCAGCTATATATGGATTTCATGTACTGAAACACCAACGGAATTTTTATGGATGACAAAACACCATGTAATCAGGCCACAATTGTTCGCAATTGGTTTGAAGAATATTCTAGACAATTCGAGAGAACGATCTGGGCACCTGGATCGCCCAATGTACGTCCTATCGAAAATCTATGGCACACAATCGAGAGGTCAGCGCGTGCACAAAATCCTGCAGTGGCAATGCTGTTGCAATTATGGACAAGTGTAGAGGTAGTTTGGCTGAATGTTTCTGCAGGGAACTTCCAACGACTTGTTGACTCCATGCCACGTCGAACTGCTGCACTACGCTAAATATAAGAAGGACCGACACAATATTAGAAAGTAACTGATGACTTTTTCTACCACAATGTAAGCACATGTAACTTTGTATGCTGCAGTCTCTCTCTCTCTCTCTCTCTCTCTGTTTCACTATTACTGGTTCAGAATAGTCATTAGAAGTTAAAATAGCATTAGCATTGAGCTAGATTTGTGAAGTCTCACTAGCGCCGCATTAGTTTGTAAGATGTTACTGCACTCTCATCTGTACACTCGATGTGGTTGGAAAGTAGTCTGATGTTAATCTGTAGATAATATGTGGTCAGTCTGAGGTGGAGCTGTGAAAGACTCACAGACTAATCATCATTATCAGTGAGGTCATATAAATTCGGCGTCCTCTGGTGGCACGTATAGCGCCAACTAGCAAGCCCTCTCTAACGCCTTTCGCTGCTCCTCCGTCAGGAGGGAGCTTATTTAATTTTGGGAACTCTTAGAGCTGGATGTCCTTACTGACTGGAAATGCAACTTTTCGTATCTATAACATATTCATCGATATTGACGTTTGTATCTATGTGCACTACAGGTAGAACTACATGACTAGCAAATAGACAATGTAGGAAACGTGCATTTAAATAGAGCTAACACAGGAATTTTCGTAAACAAATTGTGGGGCTTGCAAGTCAGATAGAGCAGACAGCTGCCACTCACTAGGGTTGATCAGCACATTTCATGTGACTCTGACATTGTGTCTCATGCTGTTTGGTTTCCCGTCCACGCCCAGATCAACATCAAGTGCTACAACCCATGTGAGGGCGACTTCAGTTTTTATTTTTCTACCTTGTTTTACTTTCACAACACACTGAAAATCTTCCATGACGACTGCAGTGTTTTTATATTGAGTGTTGTTCCATAAGAGGGGCCAAATAATAGAAAGTGGAAAATGATGTAGGTTTTACCATGTCATTTCTGAACAGAACTGACATCTACACTGTCTATAAAGAGAACATAAGCTGATGAAGCAGTTTTCATTATATAACCACTTTTAAATAAAAAAGTCAGCTCAATCGAAGGAGGAAAATTCATTTGTGTCTGATGTTATTTGCTGTGAAAGAAGAAAAACAATAGATGAGGTAAAAATGCTTTATGTACACTCCTGGAAATTGAAATAAGAACACCGTGAATTCATTGTCCCAGGAAGGGGAAACTTTATTGACACATTCCTGGGCTCAGATACATCACATGATCACTCTGACAGAACCACAGGCACATAGACACAGGCAACAGAGCATGCACAATGTCGGCACTAGTACAGTGTATATCCACCTTTCGCAGCAATGCAGGCTGCTATTCTCCCATGGAGACGATCGTAGAGATGCTGGATGTAGTCCTGTGGAACGGCTTGCCATGCCATTTCCACCTGGCGCCTCAGTTGGACCAGCGTTCGTGCTGGACGTGCAGACCGCGTGAGACGACGCTTCATCCAGTCCCAAACATGCTCAATGGGGGACAGATCCGGAGATCTTGCTGGCCAGGGTAGTTGACTTACACCTTCTAGAGCACGTTGGGTGGCACGGGATACATGCGGACGTGCATTGTCCTGTTGGAACAGCAAGTTCCCTTGCCGGTCTAGGAATGGTAGAACGATGGGTTCGATGACGGTTTGGATGTACCGTGCACTATTCAGTGTCCCCTCGACGATCACCAGTGGTGTACGGCCAGTGTAGGAGATCGCTCCCCACACCATGATGCCGGGTGTTGGCCCTGTGTGCCTCGGTCGTATGCAGTCCTGATTGTGGCGCTCACCTGCACGGCGCCAAACACGCACACGACCATCATTGGCACCAAGGCAGAAGCGACTCTCATCGCTGAAGACGACACGTCTCCATTCGTCCCTCCATTCACGCTTGTCGCGACACCACTGGAGGCGGCCTGCACGATGTTGGGGCGTGAGCGGAAGACGGCCTAACGGTGTGCGGGACCGTAGCCCAGCTTCATGGAGACGGTTGCGAATGGTCCTCGCCGATACCCCAGGAGCAACAGTGTCCCTAATTTGCTGGGAAGTGGCGGTGCGGTCCCCTACGGCACTGCGTAGGATCCTACGGTCTTGGCGTGCATCCGTGCGTCGCTGCGGTCCGGTCCCAGGTCGACGGGCACGTGCACCTTCCGCCGACCACTGGCGACAACATCGATGTACTGTGGAGACCTCACGCCCCACGTGTTGAGCAATTCGGCGGTACGTCCACCCGGCCTCCCGCATGCCCACTATACGCCCTCGCTCAAAGTCCGTCAACTGCACATACGGTTCACGTCCACGCTGTCGCGGCATGCTACCAGTGTTAAAGACTGCGATGGAGCTCCGTATGCCACGGCAAACTGGCTGACACTGACGGCGGCGGTGCACAAATGCTGCGCAGCTAGCGCCATTCGACGGCCAACACCGCGGTTCCTGGTGTGTCCGCTGTGCCGTGCGTGTGATCATTGCTTGTACAGCCCTCTCGCAGTGTCCAGAGCAAGTATGGTGGGTCTGACACACTGGTGTCAATGTGTTTTTTTTTTCCATTTCCAGGAGTGTATTTCCTTGTAAGTAGTCTTATTTGTTTTTATGTGCTGGAGAGTATTGTAACTTGAACATAGTGTACCCAGGAACATATCATGTTACCTGGTCTGTGTTTCAATCTAGAGATTAATTTTCGAACTACACGAAGAATCATGCACTAGGGAAAGCCATTAGCCGTTTTGGGAATTTGCTGCTATTTTTGTTGTTGGGAGACAATTCTATGTATTTAAGTGCTGCATAATATATTAAAACTATTTGGGAGATATTGTTACATCATCAGGTACAGAATCATTTTGTGATTAAAATTCTATAAATTTTTAAAACTAGTTATATAATGTGTGGAAGTTAAACCATAAATCGTAGGTCATGCACAGTCTCATACCGTGAAACAGAAGGTCTTCTGCAATGGTATATGTGATATTAGCAAATGAACCTGAGTTCCATTAAAAACTTAACAATTTAAACTGTGTTGAAACTGGAAATTTGTGTTATTTTCCAAAAACTTGTATTTCAAAATTTATTTAACTTTTACTGGTTTTTGATAATACTATTTCTTAATCAGTTTTCACTTATGGTTACTGGTGTGTAACAGAGTAATAATGTGACATATAGCACAATAAGTAACCAATAAAAACTTATCAAAAGTTAGAAGCATTAAGAATGGCGTACATCAAGTATTAGGAATGGTACTTATCCTCTTCAAGTTATTTGTAGATAATGCACAAAAATATGAAAATCAAACTAAGATTCCATATGTAGATGATATGGCTGTGCTAAATGTTACCAGCAATTCTGAAGTGCATGAGTAAAATAGTTTATATCAGGTAATAGTACAGTGCAATGGCTTATGGAAAACGAGTTAATCATTAATCAGAAAAAAGTATGTTTTTAGAGGAAAAAGGACTGAAGAAGTAACTTCAATTAAATCGTTAGGTATAAGAACAGACAGTGGCCTAAACTGGAAGTAGTAGATAAATACTGTTTCGAATAAACTAAGTTCAGTATATTTGTAATGAAAGAACTCTCTCAGTTTGGCACATCTAGACTCTTGTGCACTGTCTCTCATGGACTTTTTGAACCATACATGCAGTGTGGAAACAATATGGAAGAACTCAATCATCACTGGAATGAAAAGAATATTCATGCTACAAAGAAAGCGATACGAATTATATTTAAAAAGAAGCAAAAAGAATCTTGTAAAAATTGTTACAAAGGTCTCAATATTTTGACGTTTCCGTCATTGTGTACACTCAAGACCAATGTGACTGCATTGCGAAATCCCACAAAACTGGAGATCAATGAGTGTTGGCAAGAGTTTTACAAAATCACAAAACTGAGAAGATGTTCCCCACAACCCTACAAAATTTCCAAAGGAAGAAGGTTTGTACAATGTAGCTGAGTACTTGAGCAGACAGTGAGCACAAGTTCATCCTGTGCGCGATAAATTTTATGTACCACAATAAGACAAACTAGAGACAGAAATTAATGTTAGAAAGTAAACTTGAATTAGAATATACAATATAACATAGTACTATGTAACAATGGTTTTTTTAACTCTTGTACTATTGAGATTCAGATTCTTTATTCATAATTCAGCATTATTACATGCAACAGACTTTCTCAGTTCACTTAACCTATTAATTTTATAAAATACATCTTTACATCTTTAAGTTGATATTGGGATTTTTATACAGTCTTCTAATGAATAGACTGGGCTAGTTAAGAAGAAGTTGTGTAACTTTTTCTGAAATACTTTCATTAGCATGTTTGAAGCATGTTTAGACAATTTGTTAAATATTTTAATTGCTGTCTATTGTTAGTTTTTGCTAATCTATTTTGTGTCAAGAACAGAGAAGTACAGATTCCCGTATTGTTGTCTTGCCTTTGATTCATTGCACCTAAATTTGGTAGTTCTCGAGTATATAGTTCACATTATGAAGAATATATAGATTAACAATTGTTAATATTCTATATTTAATGAACTATACTTTACAAAGTGTCCTGTTATATAGTTTTGCCATTACTCTAATCGCTTTCTTCTGGATCACAAGAATTTCACTTATTTTTTTGCTTTTTCCACAGGGTATTACCCATACCTAAAAAAAAGAAAAAAAGCAAAGTACACCAGCCTTACATTTTCAGATGTCACACAGCACATCAGTCTCTTCAGCAGATATATAACTCTTGGCAGCCTAATCACTATGTGGTCAACACGAGAATTCCATGTTAGTTTATTGTTAAGTATTATACCTAAAAATTTTGCATTTTTTTCTATTTTTACAGTCTTTGAAGGACTGAACCACATATTCAGGGTCTTTTTCTTATTTAACAGTAGACCATTCGCATTAGACCACGATTATGCATTTTTTACTCTCTAAACTTGAGTACTATGGAATATTCGATGAATGTTTAAAATTCTTCAGATCATACTTTAATAAAAGGAAGCAAGTGGTGAGTTCAGGAAGTCAGCTGTCAAGATGCATTTTCGTTTGCCAAATTCATACTACTAACAAGGTTATCAAATTCATGGTTCACAGACAGAAAATTTGTATCATCTTCATACATATACGTCTTCAAATCTATGTTTCCTGGTAAGTCATTTATATATACAAGGAATAGAAGTGGTCCTAATTTAGATAACAGTGCAGGAAATCCCATCCCCAAATACATGAGACCGTCAATTTATTTAATACTAACAAGGTACTTTGTATTACTTTCTTCTGGATCATAACATCAACCAGTATTTCAAATTTTACGTTCAGAAGTGTAATGGTACTGAAGTTTTAGGGGGGCAGACATGCAACGTTAAACGCTAAAAAATGGTCGCAGTTCATAACATTTGTCAGTAATCAGATGGACCGTATTAGTAAAGTGTGAAAACGTCATTCATCAAAGGCCACTGGTCTTCTCTTCTCTTATGCCGCGCGGGATTAGCCGAGCGGTCTTAGGCGCTGCAGTCATGGACTGTGCAGCTGGTCCCGGTGGAGGTTCGAGCCCTCCCTCGGGCATGGGTGTGTGTGTTTGTCCTTAGGATAATTTAGGTTAAGTAGTGTGTAAGCTTAGGGACTGATCACCGTAGCAGTTAATTTCTTCTCCTATGTGGCGAATAATTCACGACATAACGATCTCACCTGAAACCACAAAGCTATTTTCTGACTTGATTTCTTCAACGCTATTGCCTAATAAGTGCACATATGTTCTCAGATGACGACACCCTGCAACCCTCTATTAAATCCAAAGAAAACAAAATGTCACAACTTGTGTTGCAACACCCAACTTTTTTCAGGCAAGTTTTACCGTGGTAGATTGAATACATCGATATTCTTCGCATGATATACTGTAAGAGGAAAGATCTCTATGGCCTTGTCAAGGTAGTTATATGAGACTAAACGCAGGTTAAGATAATAAAAAGAAAGGTATGTTCGCTGTTTGGCTCTTGCGTTTTTATGCACCAGCCATTACACCACAAGTGTATACAAAACCACAGCAGCTCGCTTGGAAAGCACCACACTATCCGTCCGATGCCTCTTCTTTTAGGCGCCTTCTTGTTTGACCCGGTCTCTTGAGATCTCTTGATGAAGAGACACGATATAATAAGTTCCGCAGTGATACAATGAAGTTACGCAACAGTTGGTGATTTAACTTTGGAAACTGCCGGTTTATTGGCATTTATGGAAAGAAAAACACTCTCATACCCTCACGCGGTCACGTGTAACATTTTGTGTGTGTAATGGGACTTAACTGCATCGCAAATCGTTCTGATAAATTAATTAAGCTGCATTAAAGTGTTGCTAGGCAACGTAATCAACACGGTGATACGGGTCTCAAAACTGAACCTCGATACTTTTTAATAAACTTTCGGTGCATTTTTTTGTCAAAATCAGTTGTTGTTGTTGTTGTGGTCTTCAGTCCTGAAACTGGTTTGATGCAGCTCTCCATGCTACTCTTCTATCCTGTGCAAGCTTTTTCATCTCCCAGTACCTACTGCAACCTACATCCTTCTGAATCTGCTTAGTGTATTCATCTCTTGGTCTCCCTCTACGATTTTTACCCTCCACGCTGCCCTCCAATACTAAATTGGTGATCCCTTGATGCCTCAGAACATGTCCTACCAACCGATCCCTTCTTCTGGTCAAGTTGTGCCACAAACTTCTCTTCTCCCCAATCCTATTCAATACTTCCTCATTAGTTATGTGATCTACCCATCTAATCTTCAGCATTCTTCTGTAGCACCACATTTCGAAAGCTTCTATTCTCTTCTTGTCCAAACTATTTATCGTCCATGTTTCACTTCCATACGTGGCTACACTCCATACGAATACTTTCAGAAATGACTTCCTGACACTTAAATCTATACTGGATGTTAACAAATTTCTCTTCTTCAGAAACGCTTTCCTTGCCATTGCCAGCCTACATTTTATATCCTCTCTACTTCGACCATCATCAGTTATTTTGCTCCCCAAATAGCAAAACTCCTTTACTACTTTAAGTGCCTCATTTCCTAATCTAATTCCCTCAGCATCACCCAAGTTAACTCGACTACATTCCATTATCCTTGTTTTGCTTTTGTTGATGTTCATCTTATATCCTCCTTTCAAGACACTGTCCATTCCATTCAACTGCTCTTCCAAGTCCTTTGCTGTCTCTGACAGAATTACAATGTCATCGGCGAACCTCAAAGTTTTTATTTCTTCTCCATGAATTTTAATACCTACTCCGAATTTTTCTTTTGTTTCCTTTACTGCTTGCTCAATACACAGATTGAACAACATCGGGGGGAGGCTACAACCCTGTCTTACTCCCTTCCCAACCACTGCTTCCCTTTCATGTCCCTCGACTCTTATAACTGCCATCTGGTTTCTGTACAAATTGTAAATAGCCTTTCGCTCCCTGTATTTTACCCCTGCCACCTTTAGAATTTGAAAGAGAGTATTCCAGTCAACATTGTCAAAAGCTTTCTCTAAGTCTACAAATGCTAGAAACGTAGGTTTGCCTTTCCTTAATCTTTCTTCTAAGATAAGTCGTAAGGTCAGTATTGCCTCACGTGTTCCAGTGTTTCTACGGAATCCAAACTGATCTTCCCCGAGGTTGGCTTCTACTAGTTTTTCCATTCGTCTGTAAAGAATTCGTGTTAGTATTTTGCAGCTGTGACTTATTAAGCTGATAGTTCGGTAATTTTCACATCTGTCAACACCTGCTTTCTTTGGGATTGGAATTATTATATTCTTCTTGAAGTCTGAGGGTATTTCGCCTGTTTCATACATCTTGCTCACCAGATGGTAGAGTTTTGTCAGGACTGGCTCTCCCACGGCCGTCAGTAGTTCCAATGGAATATTGTCTACTCCGGGGGCCTTGTTCCGACTCAGGGCTTTCAGTGCTCTGTCAAACTCTTCACGCAGTATCATATCTCCCTTTTCATCTTCATCTACATCCTCTTCAATTTCCATAATATTGTCCTCAAGTACATCGCCCTTGTATAGACCCTCTATATACTCCTTCCACCTTTCTGCTTTCCCTTCTTTGCTTAGAACTGGGTTTCCATCTGAGGTCTTGATATTCATACAAGTCGTTCTCTTATCTCCAAAGGTCTCTTTAATTTTCCTGTAGGAGGTATCTATCTTACCCCTAGTGAGATAGGCCTCTACATCCTTACATTTGTCCTCTAGCCATCCCTGCTTAGCCATTTTGCACTTCCTGTCGATCTCATTTTTGAGACGTTTGTATTCCTTTTTGCCTGTTTCACTTACTGCATTTTTATATTTTCTCCTTTCATCAATTAAATTCAATATTTCTTCTGTTACCCAAGGATTTCTACTAGCCCTCGTCTTTTTACCTACTTGATCCTCTGCTGCCTTCACTACTTCATCCCTCAAAGCTACCCATTCTTCTTCTACTGTATTTATTTCCCCCATTCCTGTCAATTGCTCCCTTATGCTCTCCCTGAATCTCTGTACAACCTCTGGTTCTTTTAGTTTATCCAGGTCCCATCTCCTTAAATTCCCACCTTTTTGCAGTTTCTTCAGTTTTAATCTACAGGTCATAACCATTAGATTGTGGTCAGAGTCCACATCTGCCCCTGGAAATGTCTTACAATTTAAAACCTGGTTCCTAAATCTCTGTCTTACCATTATATAATCTATCTGATACCTTTTAGTATCGCCAGGGTTCTTCCATGTATACAACCTTCTTTCATGATTCTTAAACCAAGTGTTAGTTATGATTATGTTGTGCTCTGTGCAAAATTCGACCAGGCGGCTTCCTCTTTCATTTCTGTCCCCCAATCCATATTCACCTACTATGTTTCCTTCTCTCCCTTTTCCTACACTCGAATTCCAGTCACCCATGACTATTAAATTTTCGTCTCCCTTCACAATCTGAATAATTTCTTTTATTTCATCATACATTTCTTCAATTTCTTCATCATCTGCAGAGCTAGTTGGCATATAAACTTGTACTACTGTATAAGGCGTGGGCTTCGTATCTATCTTGGCCACAATAATGCGTTCACTATGCTGTTTGTAGTAACTTACCCGCATTCCTATTTTCCTATTCATTATTAAACCTACTCCTGCATTACTCCTATTTGATTTTGTGTTTATAACCCTGTAGTCACCTGACCAGAAGTCTTGTTCCTCCTGCCACCGAACTTCACTAATTCCCACTATATCTAACTTCAACCTATCCATTTCCCTTTTTAAATTTTCTAACCTACCTGCCCGATTAAGGGATCTGACATTCCACGCTCCGATCCGTAGAACGCCAGTTTTCTTTCTCCTGATAACGACATCCTCTTGAATAGTCCCCGCCCGGAGATCCGAATGGGGGACTATTTTACCTCCGGAATATTTTACCCAAGAGGACGCCATCATCATGTAATCATACAGTAAAGCTGCATGCCCTCGGGAAAAATTACGGCTGTAGTTTCCCCTTGCTTTCAGCCGTTCGCAGTACCAGCACAGCAAGGCCGTTTTGGTTATTGTTACAAGGCCAGATCAGTCAATCATCCAGACTGTTGCCCTTGCAACTACTGAAAAGGCTGCTGCCCCTCTTCAGGAACCACACGTTTGTCTGGCCTCTCAACAGATACCCCTCCGTTGTGGTTGCACCTACGGTACGGCTCTCTGTATCGCTGAGGCACGCAAGCCTCCCCACCAACGGCAAGGTCCATGGTTCATGGGGGGGTTAAAATCAGTACCTGTCTCAATATTGACTTCCAACTTAGTGCATTAGGTCCAAGCTAATCTGTAAATAGTTACTGGGATTTACAGGACAGGTCGATTACGCACTGGCATGTAACGTATTTTAAATTGGGCGCGCAAGTTTCAGTTTTCCCCAATGGGCTAAACGACTCTTTTGTAATAATGTGACCTCATGTAAAGTCTAACGGGTACTGGATTTGTCTCCATCTGAGTCAAAATCATGAAAAAAAATTCACCGCACAGGGCAACTATCTGTACACGCGCACTTTTGCTCTCTTTAAGTGATAACTCGTCTCAGAATAAAAAGCCGCACATAAATTCACACTTTTTTATGCATACAAAAATCAAAGCACTTTTATATTATACAGATAAATTATGGCATGCAATTACTAAGTAAACATTTCTGACCATGAATAAGCTTCAAGAACTTGTATTTCATAATCAATAAAATTTATCGCCTGAGAGGAACTATTAGTTTACTAAGGCGGATTCAGATTACAGTAAACTCGTGTCTGGACGATGACACCACGAATCGGCACTTGCTTGAAATGAACGAAATATCTGTACTGAAAAATATTGTCCTTTGAGTGATTTACTGACTTATACGACAAATTCGGTACCCCTTGCATCGCTACAACTCCACGTAGCAACTTCCGCATCCTGCCGTGTTATAAGTTCGTTCAGTTGGGCGTTATGTGTTTTTATTTAAGTGTTACAAAATTAAGTAGAAAATAGGCATTAACTGACTGAGGCAGCTAGTGGCTATCGATGCAGAATAACAAATAAATGAATGTTTTGAACGGGCTGCAGCCAACGTCCAGGGAATCAGCATTCTCATCCAGTGTGGAGCATCCTTCGTTAAGACAAAATCATGAAATTCGTGTCGTTCAGTGGTGTTGTGGAATGATTAAAGCGTTATGTACTTGAAGTCTGCATTCGATACACACATGAGACAAAAATTTTTAACAAGTACGAAAAGATCATCTCCACCTACGATAAAGCCAGTTAGGGTTGCACCATCGTTCCAAATCCACATTAAAAATCATGCAACATCGTTACCTACTGAAGGAGAGTAGGTGTAGGTTGGGCCTTAGAGGTGGTAGTCGCAGTAAGTTGAATCTTTGTCACCGATTAGCTTTCTTACAACAGAAATATTACTTTATAAATGAACCAATCATCACGTAAGGTTACCGTGCACTCATTTCTTAATTGTATTTGAGCTGGAGATGCAAATATAAGTACTGGACTGGGATTCGAACTCAGATCTCTCTTTCGTGTGATTCGACCCCTTTGGGACGATATAATTCCATCGCTTCGTTGTTTCTCGAAGATTTCAAACTACTCAACGGCTCGAAGAAAGAAGCGTTTCTGGGTTCGAATCCTAGTCTGGCACAAAAATTCTCAACGTTTCATTTCAAGTTTTAACATAAGCACACCAAACTGCAAGTGAAAAATAATTTTGAATGTTAACCTCTCTCCATGCGTTGTCAACAATAACTATTGCCGCCAGTTTCGACTCCCACTCAGGCAGAGAAGTTTTCGTCATATCATCTCAGGTTCAAACATGCCGCTCCTAGTTAGTGGTGAAACAGAATTCGCTAGCGAATGTGTCTTTGCGTGTAGTCGAAATGGTGACGTGTGGAAGATTCGCCTCCCAGTCTTCACAGAACTTTTTGTCACGTTATTTCCAGTTCAAACATGTGTACATTTCACCACTGGTAATATAAATCTATATTTAACGTCTCTTCGTGGCCAGGAAACGACAGGTGCCTGATTCGAATTCTGGCAAGGCAAAAGTTTTTCGTCTTGTTATTCCAGTTTCGTAATATCGCTACTGGTGGAAAATTCGACATCTAACGTTTGATTGTGCTTAGTAGTTAATTCGATTAGGTGGTGGGTTCGAATCCCCATTCAACACAAAATTTTACACCTTGTCACTTCAATTTTAAACATGCGCACACTTTGGTACTTGTGACTGAAACCGTATTTAAGATCTTTCGTCGTTAGTTAACAGGAACAATAGTTGCTGGATAGAAGTTCTGGGTCCTGGCCTGGTACAAAAAGTTTCGTGATGTAATTCCAAGTTTCCAAACTTATTGAAATGTTATTTATTGTAACAGATTTTTATTCACCTCTAATAACGTGTTACCTGGCATTTGCATTATCGTGGTATTAATTAGCATCTACATTTATTGCCATACAATGTAGTTTTCTGAAGCGGCCACTTCTAGGAAACCATTTTGTATAGTCAAACGACTAGTACCGACAAGAGAGAAAGAGAGCAAAGAACCTGCCACACAGTAACGACCTGAGTTGGATACAAATGAGGCAGAACGCAATTCAGGTAATTCGGATACTTTTGAGCAAGGTAGTACGAGATATGGTATTAGACTAATTAGACTGACTGCTGAAAGATACACTCCTGGAAATGGAAAAAAGAACACATTGACACCGGTGTGTCAGACCCACCATACTTGCTCCGGACACTGCGAGAGGGCTATACAAGCAATGATCACACGCACGACACAGCGGACACACCAGGAACCGCGGTGTTGGCCGTCGAATGGCGCTAGCTGCGCAGCATTTGTGCGCCGCCGCCGTCAGTGTCAGCCAGTTTGCCGTGGCATACGGAGCTCCATCGCAGTCTTTAACACTGGTAGCATGCCGCGATAGCGTGGACGTGAACCGTATGTGCAGTTGACGGACTTTGAGCGAGGGCGTATAGTGGGCATGCGGGAGGCCGGGTGGACGTACCGCCGAATTGCTCAACACGTGGGGCGTGAGGTCTCCACAGTACATTGATGTTGTCGCCAGTGGTCGGCGGAAGGTGCACGTGCCCGTCGACCTGGGACCGGACCGCAGCGACGCACGGATGCACGCCAAGACCGTAGGATCCTACGCAGTGCCGTAGGGGACCGCACCGCCACTTCCCAGCAAATTAGGGACACTGTTGCTCCTGGGGTATCGGCGAGGACCATTCGCAACCGTCTCCATGAAGCTGGGCTACGGTCCCGCACACCGTTAGGCCGTCTTCCGCTCACGCCCCAACATCGTGCAGGCCGCCTCCAGTGGTGTCGCGACAGGCGTGAATGGAGGGACGAATGGAGACGTGTCGTCTTCAGCGATGAGAGTCGCTTCTGCCTTGGTGCCAATGATGGTCGTATGCGTGTTTGGCGCCGTGCAGGTGAGCGCCACAATCAGGACTGCATACGACCGAGGCACACAGGGCCAACACCCGGCATCATGGTGTGGGGAGCGATCTCCTACACTGGCCGTACACCACTGGTGATCGTCGAGGGGACACTGAATAGTGCACGGTACATCCAAACCGTCATCGAACCCATCGTTCTACCATTCCTACACCGGCAAGGGAACTTGCTGTTCCAACAGGACAATGCACGTCCGCATGTATCCCGTGCCACCCAACGTGCTCTAGAAGGTGTAAGTCAACTACCCTGGCCAGCAAGATCTCCGGATCTGTCCCCCATTGAGCATGTTTGGGACTGGATGAAGCGTCGTCTCACGCGGTCTGCACGTCCAGCACGAACGCTGGTCCAGCTGAGGCGCCAGGTGGAAATGGCATGGCAAGCCGTTCCACAGGACTACATCCAGCATCTCTACGATCGTCTCCATGGGAGAACAGCAGCCTGCATTGCTGCGAAAGGTGGATATACACTGTACTAGTGCCGACATTGTGCATGCTCTGTTGCCTGTGTCTATGTGCCTGTGGTTCTGTCAGTGTGATCATGTGATGTATCTGACCCCAGGAATGTGTCAATAAAGTTTCCCCTTCCTGGGACAATGAATTCACGGTGTTCTTATTTCAATTTCCAGGAGTGTATATAATAGTGAAAAGGAATGAGTTTGTGATTCATACATCTAGAAATGCTATTTGGCTGAGTAAAATAGAACATGATGATAATTCTAAAATTCAAAAATGTGAACTGGAAGGACAGGAGACGAACTATGAAGTTATACACAAAACAGAAAGCATCCACAAAGCTAAGAAATGGCGTGACAGACTGATTTGAAACAGGAAGAGGCATAAGACAAGGTAGTCGTCTCTTATCAACTCTGTTCACAATATACACTCTGAGAAAATAACCATGCCTGAAACGTCCCCTTTGAAAAATTGTACAAGACTGTGCTTAACCTGACATACAATATTTTTAGCGTAACGCAATCTGACTTTCAGAAATCCCTACAAAAGAATGGCCCTGACTAACATTAACCTATACGTTTCACAAATCACTTACCTCACAAAAATCTTCGCTACTCAAGCTACTGCAATACAGCGAGCGCGACTACTGCCAGCTAAATAAAAGATTCAAACTACTGAAGGCACTAACTACTAATAGGCATAGTTAGCAAATGAAAGATTTTAATAGACAACAAACACTGTATTTACCTTAATAGTCATAATATATATAGCAGTTCATGACAAATTACAAAACTCCGCCATCTCTCTCCCCACATCCACCACTGCTGGCGGCTCACCTCCAACTGCGCAACGCTACGCGCTGTTCACATCCAGCTGCCGCTGCCCAACACTACAATGGCAGACAACAATGCAAACTAGACACAGACTGGACACAGCACAGCCAGTGATTTTTATACAGAGGTGGCGTTACCAATAAAAAAACCTAAACAGCCTACTTACATAGCCCCCATGTTCCCCACAAAAAATTTTACAAATTGTTTTGGGCAGTGGCCAATAATGATATGATAAAATTTTTCATAATTACAATAACAAAGATATCAAATGCACACACTTATTGATACAATGTTGGTCAAAAGCTAAAATTTTCTCACAGTCTATAAAGACAGTCCTGATTCATCACAGTAAAATTACAGTGTTTTCCTTTTTTTTTCAAAGTCTGAATAGTAAAAGAGAATGCACACAGATGTAGTGGATTTCCATGCAATCTTGAAGAAGGAGTGCTGTCGTTCCAACAGAAAGACAGTGCTGACTCTTGACATGCAGGTAATGGGCCACAACAGAGCAAACCCACAGCAGAGTCATTCGACGGTTTGAAGAATATTGGTAGGTAGGTCATCACAGAGTAGACCCACTGTAGTCCTTGTAGAAATAATGGTGTTGGTGGGCCACCAGAGGTGCAGACCCACTGTAGTCCTGGTAGAGATTGTGGTATTGGTGGATCACCAAAGGTGTAGACCCACTGTAGTCCTTGTAGAGATGGCTAGCAGCCATCTGTTGTGACTGTGCAGGTACACAATCACCATTGAAGAGTCTTGCAGATAATATAGCAAGTCCATAACCACCACTTGTGCACTCACAAAGTGTTTGGAATTGTCCTTAGAACCAGCAATGCTGTTATCCAGTCTTTTGCTGAATTATTAACACACGTGCAAACACTAACAGTCCCTACTTCTCACATATTGTCCATATAGTATGACCAACAGAATTGTGTGCTGTGAAATGGAACTTACAAGTGAATAATATGATAAACTGGTGTCAATTACAATTTTATAACATAAGAATACAATTACAAAGGTACAAAATACATCATTAAAGAACATAACAATACAGATAACATTTTTAGTACAGGCATTACAAAAGAATAGAAATAAACATAGACATCAGTTTTACAAAAATAATGACATAAGTACATACATAAAGATCAGAATAACTTTTGAAACATCACCTTCACATATGAGCAACAAAACAGAATAAATAATGTCTCAACATCTTTACAAAGTAAATAACATAGTATTAGAAAAATTCTACAACATAGCTCTCATCAGCTAAACACATAAAGACAGGAAAAACACAAATACACAAGGGTACACAGACATATAGAGGGATGACACAAAATGAAAGGACAGGGTTTGTTTTACTGCAGTATTTAGCATGGAGATCTCCCTTTGGTTATCATTATTCCCAAAAGTACTATCTAAGCCTGCTTTCTGTATTCTGTTCACATCCTCTTTCAAAATAGTTTTTCTCCACTGTACACTACTTTTTTTTTTTGGCCAAACCATTTTCTTATATCTTCTCAATGCATTTCTTCCAATTCATCATAGTTAGTTTCTTATATAGTCTACCCCCTCTTAAGCTAACTTAAAACTACTGAGCTCAGATGCTAAACTAAGGGACGAGGCAATGCAGCAGCACAAAACAATTAACACAAACAGCTATGATAAAAAATACAAAAGGCAAAGCAAGCAGCATAAATTACAACTAATATAAGGCACTGTGCAGCAAACAAGAAAAATAAATCAGTAGTAAAACTGGCTTAACAGAGTAATACAAAGTCAAATTCAGTAACACTATGCCTGGCAAACAGCAGCAGGAAATGCTATAACGTATACCTAAGCATGACAAAGCTCAAGCAGAAAAAATAGTACACTAAAGACAACAATGCAGATAAAGGAAATGTATAATCGCATCTTAATGTCTATGTAATTAAAGTGGTGCACCACAACTATTACTACAAAAGAAATTACCAAGTACTTGAAAAGAAAATGATATATGCAGTTACTGTTATTAGTCCCTTCTTATTGTTTTTTCCATTCCAAGAGCTCCTTTTTCGAAGAATGCGGGTCATAAAATAATTATTTAATAGATCTGTTGAAGAAAGTGTTCACATTAGCAAATGCATTTAATTTTATTTTATGAAACCAATGCTGCAAGACAGCTGGAAACCAGATATCAAATGAAATAAGCAACTATGTACAAAGTAAAGCATAAGAACATCATTCAGTAGTCATGAGGCATTTCATAAGTTAGTAGAAAAATCTCTCAACTAGAGAGACAGTAGTCATAATCAGGTGTATAGACATAAAAATATTTCTCGTCATTTCATTAGGCATTTCAGTAAATAACATAAATTAAGAGCTCCACAGTGTAATCATGTTTTCAAGTTCGACCATGTCGTTTTTGCGATGTTTTCTACAAAGGAACGTCAATAGCGAGGATAATGGCCTCCCTTTTTTTTTCACCTGTGCCTCTGGAAGGCACACGCTAATGGCTTTTTTTTTTAAGGCGACTGTCGCCCAGCTGGGTGCCCACGACACATTAGGTGCAGGTGGTCACTGAACTTTCTTACCAAAATATTTACGACACCAGTTTCCACTACAGTGACAGTCTCATATAAAAATATTTCACAGGTCAAGAATTTGGGTTACAAATCTGTAGAAACAAAATCCTATAAATATAACAGCGTCCAAAAAATTTTCGCCAGCATTGTGATACATTCACGCATATACACACATTTCATAATTCTTAAAGTACGATTCTTGGTTTCCAACAACCTTTTTCACAAACCAGAGTCCCTAACCACTACTCATTATTCCTTACCTTATTCGTCGACACTTCTTCAATATTTCATCATTACAGATAAGTAGCATAATCAAATAACTCATATAGCATCAGCTTACTCATCATAAACATACCGCAACAGCATAATACTCATAGTCATCGTAATAATATCATAACACCTCAGTCAACTCTCAAAATCGTCGTAGCTTCCTCCAATAATTTCAAAACCTAAAAACATTCTCTGCTCATGTCAAAAGTGTCATCTGCCTCAAACGTACTTTAAAAATCATGATCCCATAAGAAATACGACATTCAAAGCTCTCATAGTATCACAATGGTTCTGAAAAATATGAGCATTTCACAAAGTACAGACAAAATACAATTTCGTAAGTGTGAAGTTATCCAACTGTGTAATTACGTAAACATCTGTCACTGACGTAGTAAAAAAAGTTTCTTTCTCTGTTAAATGATCAGATAGCTGTGTAATTTCTATGTTAGAGAAATATGGTACCGATGTGTAAAGTTGTATAAGCAAATACCATATTAGCTAGGGCTCCTTGTGCTTGCCAAACACATGGTACACAAAGTGAGCGTGTACCCCCCTGAGGATTAATGTAATTATACCCTCAGGTGTTACAGATTATTGCAATGGTATAAAATGTATCACAGAAAACTTTCTTTATAATTCAAAAACCTTTAAAAATAAATGTTTTAAGTATAAAATTAATCACTCAAATACATGTACTGTAGCGCTAAACTGTGCGTCTTGTTGTAAGATAATCTCTGTGGAAGTGTCGTAGTTGTCGTCCTCCGCAAGCTAAGTTCTGCAGAAGTCAATGTACTTACCTCATGATAAACAAAAGTGAAATGCTTTGCGTATAGATATCTTAGTTATTATGCTTATTGCCATGATGAAGAAAGTACTGTGCTGTAACGTATTGTTGTGCTACGGAAAAGGCAGTCTCATTGTAGCTATACCACAAAAGTTACTACTAAAACATGTTTTACTTTCCAGAATAATGCAGAAAAACTGTGCAGATATAAAACAGAAACACTGCAAAAGCAACACTGTAAATTGTCACTCATTAGTAGCGTCATGATAAAATCGTGTAGCTGTCACATAAACTAACCACTGTGTCATCTGGTATCTCACTGAAAGTACTTTAAATCCAGAATGTATTTTCAAGTAAACCAAAATGTTGCATTAAAATCTCATTAGCAGTACTGGTAAATGTTCTAAGTATGTAAGCCTTATAGTCGTTACATAATCATGCAACTAACAAGCAAGAATGCACATACACAATAACACTGGGTCGTCTCTTCACAATAACAATGCATTCGTAATTTCTGTTTAAAAATGTTCCCTAGGTTCTTGATTGGATATTTAACTTCAAACATTGTTGCATGGTGACAGATTCTAAGTCTGACAATGCATACTAGAAATGTGAAGTTAAGAGTTTTATGGCAAAGACCAAGTTAAAAAGCAGATTATCTTTCAATAAACGGTTTTACACGTGAAATGTGGTGTAAACCTTTACTCTTTCGAGTACGCAGAGTTTCAACTTCAACGCAATTATCATGTGGTATACGTCGGATTCTGTAAGGTCCATTGTAAACCAGAAAGAATTTGTGACTCAAGCGTTTCTTCTTATGTGACAATGAATGAGCTTTAATGAGAACTTTCTGACCAATATACAATTTCTTTGCATTTGCTTTACCGTATAGTTTTCTCCTTTTGTCTGCTGCAGATTTTATATTTTTAAGAGCCAAATCAATTATGTCTTTGTATCGAAGTTTACGTGTATTCGGGAAGGGTACAAGCTCTCTGATTCTGTTCGGTTGTTCTTCATTCTTCAGTACAAGAATAGGTAGTAAAGCAGTGGAATCATGAGGCATTTCATTCAGCGCATTTTGAAATAATTGTAAATATCTGTCCCAATGCTGATGCTTTCTGTGACAATAAAGTCTGCAAAGCTTATTGATTTCTTTCATAATCCTTTCAGACGGGTTGCAATGTGGTGAGTACAATGAAATAAAAACAGGTTTGATTTTATGATTCCGAAGCATGCGTGACCAAACAGCAGATCTAAATTGCGGTCCGTTATCTGAAATGACTTTAGCAACGTGGCCAACTTCACGTAAGAAATTTTTAACAAAGGCGTTGGATACAGATCGTCCAGTGGCTTTACGTAACGGAGTGAAAGAAACAAATTTTGAAGTAAGTTCAACAGCAACTAGAACGTACGAAAATCCATTCGATGTTCTGACAAGGGGTCCCAATAGATCAACTGCAGCAAATTCTTTTAATTTAGAAGGAATGATAGGGAACAACGGAGCACGATGTGAAATAGTAGATGGTTTAGCCTTTTGACAAAGTTTACAAATAGACAGGACTCTTCGAATTCTCTTTTCCATATTGTTAAAATAACAAGTCATTCGAAGAATATGATAACATTTTCGTGGACCAAAATGTGCGTAGCTGAAATGAATGTACCAAATGAGCTTATTAACAAAATCGTCTGGAATGCAAAGTACCCATAGCTTGTCATCAACAGTGCAGTGTTTGAAGAGTATGTTGTTTCGAACCAGGTAATAATGCCGAATCTGTGTGTGTGTCTTTTCATGCCATTTGCTTTTGATGTCTTTCCAAATCGGATCTTTATCTGGTTCATGAGCAATGTCCTTTAAAGATGTGGTGATGAAGTTTTCAAAGGCGACTTTCTGAATGTAAAGAATACTGAAATTTTTCTCGAGGTTGCCTTCTGTGTTACTTTTCTCAAGCCGAGCCGGTGCGCGTGACAGTGCGTCCGCAACAATGTTCTCCTTCCCGGGAATGTAGACTATTGTGAAGCGGAATTCTTGGAGAAACAATGCCCAACGTTTTAACCTGTCATGATTTAGTTTTGAAGACATAAGAAATTGTAATGCACGATGATCACTGTATACTTTTACGTGCTTACCAGAAAGAAAGAAACGGAATTTGTTAAATGCCCAAACGATAGCTAAAGCTTCTAATTCAGTAACGGAATAATTTTTTTCAGATTTTGTTAGCACTCGGCTAGCAAAAGCAATGGTTTTCTGAACAGTAGTGTCATTTTCTGTGGCTTCTTGAAATAAATGGGCACCAAGACCGACTTTAGAAGAATCCGTGCTAAGGCAGAAATCTCGTGACAGATCTGGATGAGCTAGTATTGGCGCGTTAAGTAACGCTTCTTTCAAAGAATTGAATTCCAACTGTGCTTGTTTGTCCCAGTTCCAAATAGTATTTTTTCCAGTGAGAGAACAAAGTTTTGGTGTAACAAGAATTTGCATATTCAGAAAACGACGGTAAAAATTTACGAGACCTAGAAAACTGCGGACTTGTTTTTTTGTGGATGGAACTGGAATGGCTCTGATTGCTTCTAACTTTTCAGGATCCGGCCGAATGCTTCAGAAGAAATAATATGTCCCAAAAACCTCACCTTTGACCTACCGAATTCAGACTTTTCCAAGTTAACTGTAATTCCAGATTCTGCAAAAATACGTAACAAACTGTTGAGGATGCGATTATGTTGTTCCCATGAAGCTTCTGCTATTAGAATATCGTCCACATATAAGGTGATGTGACGTTTTAAGAACTCAGGTAATATGGAATTTAGCCCGCGAATGAATGCTGCCGAAGAAATTCTCAAACCAAAAGGAAGTTTCCGAAACTGATAACAAACGCCGAAACAAAGGAAAGCTGTGCATTTTCTACATTCTGGATGAAGTTCGATCTGATAAAAGCTTTATCTGAGATCAATGGAAGACAACACTTTTACACCATTAAAATTTTGAAGAAGTTCTTCCAACGTTTGCGTCCTGTCTGTTTCAGGAATAATGATAGTATTGATTTGTCTCGAATCTAAGACAAGCCTGATCGATCCATTTTCCTTCTCAACAACATGTAATGGATTGTTGTATGAGCTTACTGCAGGCTCAATAATGCCCTCGTCAAGCATAGATTGTATTTCTGTTCTAACACGGTCCCATAATGTGCTGGAATTACATATGGTCTAACACAAAATTTAGTATGCTCACGAACACGAAATTGGTATTGAAATCCCTTGATTGTTCCTGTTTTGTGAGTAAAAACTGTGGAATGTGCTTGTAAAATCTCAAAAAGGTCCTGCCTATCAGTGTCATTACAATTCTCAATTGTTTGAATTTTATTTTGAATTAACTCATTAATTTCAAATATGCCGTCGATATCATCCCTGTCAGTACTTGCAGAGTGATTGTTAGTGTCTAGTTCCGTAGAAAATTCCGAACTGTTATCTAACAGAAGGTAAAGCCGATTAATTTCCTCGTCATGGTCTGAGAGCCAATCTTCAAATTTCAAAGCTATTGACTTACATTCCTTCTCTAAACTTATTTCCGCATCGTGAAAGTTTAAGATTGCTTTGTATTCATTCAAAAAGCCTACTCCCAATATAATTTCCGTCGACAATAATGGAACAATAAGAAAGTTCATAGAGAAGCTGTGGCTTTGGCAAAGGAATTCTAAATTGGTTTGTTGGCGTACATCTACACTTTTTCCAAAGATTGCACCTTGTAATTTAATCTTACGTAACGGAAGTGTGGGGCAATCGTTCGATTTGTTGCATTTGCTAAAAGCTGTTTCACTAATTACTGAAATGGGACTGCCAGAGTCAAGTACTGCCGTAAATTTTACGTCATTTACAGGAATGTGAATCACAGGATATGCAATGTTGTTATGTTTTATGTCGTGTTCCTGGAGTAAGATGTCCCTAATGTCTTCCATTTTTACGTAATTACTAGCTATGGCAGCTGCGCCGTTAGTTTCATACGTACGTTTTGTGGCTGCCAGCGGTATGAGTCATTGCCTATTGTCTCTTTGTTGGCGCGCGTCGTTATTGGGGTTTGGAGACCTAACTTCTACAAATTCACTTTGTCGAGAGGGCCTTGCTCTGTTTGAATCACGCCAGTTCTGATGCAATTCAGGTCTGTCGTTACGATCATATCGTCTGTCGTCATGTCGGTAGTTCCTGTAGTTTCTTTCTTCTCGGTTAAGTGGTGGAGAATTTCTCCCTGAATTATCACTGCACGGTGGACCGTTGCGTCTAAAGTTATTCTGTCTCCCGTAATAATAATTGTTTTGGTTCCCATATTGTCTGTTTCTCTGATTGTCTCTGTGATAGTCATTACCGCGGAGAGGTGATCTTTCCCTGTAATTATTACTACTCTGCCAACGATTGTCATACGGGTGGTGTCTGTTTTGGTCACGATTTGTGTGATGAGAATAGCCTTGTCGCGTCCAGTTATCGTTTCTGTCGTCACAGAATTGTGACGGATGTGACCTGTAGTGATTGTTTTCCTGTTTTCGGATCCCGCGACTGTCTGTGTCAATTTCTAATTCTTGTAAGAGTCCCTGAAAAGCTTCAATGTCGTCTTCGCAACGTCCTGCCAAAATAATATGTCGTAAATGTTCAGGCAATTTGATTAAGCAAATGCGGATGAGTTCTGAGGGGCTGTATGGGTTTGACAGGTACTGTGTCTTGTGCAACATGTCTTCAAAATATTTCACAAGACTGGAAAATTCAGATTGTTCGAAATGTTTCATCATTATGATGCCATGTTTTACTCGGTCTTGTGTGGCCTGAGACCAATATGCTGAGAGGAAGGCATGATAAAATTCTCCTTCACTGTGACAATCGTGAATGACCGATCGCATTCTTACAGCTGGTTCATTCTCTAAGTAGCCACACATAAATTCTAATCTGTGTTCTAACCACCAGTTGGGAGGAAAACAATTAGAGAATTGATGGAGCCATGCTTGTGGATGAATGTCGTTGCCAGTATTCTTAAATGTTTTGAATTTACGTGTAGTAATGAACAGCTTATAGTCAAAGTCATCATGTCGGCGAGTCGCATATCGGTCATTGTTACGTCGTTTCGGCGGTTCCATTTCAAAATTCGGTGCACCTTGCCAATTTCTTTCATAGTTTCCGAAATGCCCTGTGTTATTATTTTGTGGCTTTTCCGTATTTCTATGTCCCTCTTCCCGTATTGGGGTGCGAGTGTCCTCTGAAATACGTAATTCTTGTATTACCTGTGTCAGCTGATCTTGTACTTCCCGGATTTCTCTTTGGTGTTGCGTATTTATTTGATTCTGATTTTGTTTGAATTTCCTAATTTGTTCGCACCCTTCTGTGTCATTAAAGACTACCGGTCTTGTGTCATTCATATCATCATCTACCTTTGTAGATAAGTTAGTGAACTGATCCGAAAGTTCGGCTACTTTCTCCGATAGTGTACTCATTTCCTCAGTGTGTTTTTCTGAACCAAGTTTCAGAGTATTTACTGTATCCTTTAAATTTTCCTGAGTTTTTGCAAGTTGCGTAACTGAATCGGTAGATGCAACTGAGTCAATTTTAGCTTGCAAGGTGTCGTGATTTTCATGAACAATGGTTTGCAGTTCTTTTATGGCTGCTTCGTGATTCTGTAATGCATTTTCATGTCGCGAAAAAATACGTTGGAAATGCTCACAAATTTGTGTTTTTACGTCATTACAGACTTTTTGACATTTCGATTCGATGTTATGTAACTCAGTAGTTAAGTCTTCACGTGTTTGTTCAAGTGTATGTTCCACTGAGTCTAACTTTTGAAGCTTTTGTTCCATTGCGTCTAACTGTTGCTGCGTTTGTCTCTGGTGTTGTTCCATTGTGTCTAACTTTTGAAGATATTGTTCCATTGTGTCTACCTTTTGAAGATTTTGTCCCATTTGTTTCTGATTTTGTTCAAGTGTTGTGTCTAACTTTTGTAGCTTTTGTCCCATTTGTTGCATTAACTGTAATAACAATGCACTGGTGTCTGAAACATGTTCCTCAGTGCTTTTCGGCAGTGAATTTGCACCGGCAACATTGACATTTTGACAAGCAGAAAATGTGTCTTGACTTATTTGAGAAAACGGTGAGGACCCAAAACCTGAATCTGCAGTATTTGCAAGATTGTGTCCTGTCATTCCCGATTCCTGAGGCGAGCTGTTGCCGACCGATCGATCGATAATGCTTCCCTGTTCACTATTTGATTCACTGTCTACGCCATTGTTTGCCGCCCGCTCCATTTCCCTATGCACTATTACCAAATTACTACTTTGAATGTCTGTTACTTCATTACACAGTGGTGCTGATAAGCTATGCTCGTCGTCACTATTATTTCACAGTTTACTTTGGAGCCTAGTGTTACGTTTTTCACACGCCATTATTGTCACAATATTTCACACGATACCACAGAAAAGCACAATTTGAAGAGCAAAAATAAGAGAACACATTAACATAGCACTGAAAATAATATCTAGTTAATTGCAAGTGCAGCTGCGAAATACTTACTGCAAATCTACATGCATGCCACAACTGTTTTACTGTACAACAATGAAAAACTACAACTACAAAGGAAATTCTCTCTATAATTACGCGCTAGCAATAGACAAAGGCTGCACTAATTGCACAAACTACAAGAAAATATCAGAAGATTCTAGTGAGGTATCCTGGCAGGGTCGCCATATGAAACGTCCCCTTTGAAAAATTGTACAAGACTGTGCTTAACCTGACATACAATATTTTTAGCGTAACGCAATCTGACTTTCAGAAATCCCTACAAAAGAATGGCCCTGACTAACATTAACCTATACGTTTCACAAATCACTTACCTCACAAAAATCTTCGCTACTCAAGCTACTGCAATACAGCGAGCGCGACTACTGCCAACTAAATAAAAGATTCAAACTACTGAAGGCACTAACTACTAATAGGCATAGTTAGCAAATGAAAGATTTTAATAGACAACAAACACTGTATTTACCTTAATAGTCATAATATATATAGCAGTTCATGACAAATTACAAAACTCCGCCATCTCTCTCCCCACATCCACCACTGCTGGCGGCTCACCTCCAACTGTGCAACGCTACGCGCTGTTCACATCCAGCTGCCGCTGCCCAACACTACAATGGCAGACAACAATGCAAACTAGACACAGACTGCACACAGCACAGCCAGTGATTTTTATACAGAGGTGGCGTTACCAATAAAAAAAACCTAAACAGCCTACTTACACGCCCCACGAAGGAATTATTCGAAAGTGAAGGAAATCGGTAGACGTGACGTGCATGTACAGACAAAAAGAGTATTATAATTTCAGAAAAATTTGACGATTTATTCAAGAGAAAGAGCTTCACAAATTGAGCAAGTCAATAACGCGTTTTGGTCCACCTCTGGCCCTTATGCAAGTAGTTATTCGACTTGGCATTGATTGACAGTGTTGTTGGATGTCCTCCTGAGGGATATCGTGCCAAATTCTATCCAACTAACGCGCTAGATCCTCAAAATCGCTAGCTGGTTGGAGGGCCCTACCCATAATGCTCCAAACGCTCTCAAATGGTTCAAATGGCTCTGAGCACTATGGGACTTAACATCTGAGGTCATCAGTCCCCTAAAACTTAGAACTACTTAAACCTAACTAACCTGAGGACAGCACACACATCCATGCCCGAGGCAGGATTCGAACCTGCGACCGTAGCGGTGGCGCGGTTCCCGACTGAAGCGCCTAGAACCGCTCGGCCACACCGGCCGGCAAACGCTCTCAATTGGGAAGAGATCCAACTAACTTTCTGCCCAAGGCAGTGTTTGGCAAGCACGAGAAGAAGCAGTAGAAACGCTTGTCGTGTGCGGGAGAGCATTGTTGTTGTTGTTGTTGTGGTCTTCAGTCCTGAGACTGGTTTGATGCAGCGCTCCATGCCACTCTATCCTGTGCAAGCTTCTTCATCTCCCAGTACCTACTGCAACCTACATCCTTCTGAATCTGCTTGTGTATTCATCTCTTGGTCTCCCTCTACGATTTTTACCCTCCATGGTGCCCTCCAATGCTAAATTTGTGATCCCTTGATGCCTCAAAACATGTCCTACCAACCGATCCCTTCTTCTAGTGAAGTTGGAGAGCATTATCTCGCTGAAATGTAAGCCCAAGATGGCTTGCCATGAAAGGCAACAAAGCGGGGCATAGAATATCGTCGACGTACCACTGTTCTGTAAGGACGAAGCGGATGACAAACAAAGGGATCCTGCTATGAAAAGCAATGACAGTCCAGACAATCATTCCTGGTTGTCGTGCGACAGTCAGGTTGGTATCCCATCGCTATCTGCAGCGTCTCCAGACACGTCTTCGCTTATCATCGAGGCTCAGTTCTAGACGGGACTCATCACTGAAGACAATTATTCTCCAGTGAATGAGACTACAGGCCGAAGACGTGTCGGGAGAGGCCCAGTGCAGCAGTGGGATACCAACCTGAGTGTCGCCTGCCACGGGGCCCGACAACCAGATGTTTCGTAGCAGGACCCTTTTTGTTGTCATTCTACGTATCATTTTGTTGATCTTCGTGGCAAGCCGTCTTGGGCTTATGTTTCAGCAAGATAATGACCGCCCGTGCGCGGAGAGAGATTTCTTTGTAAACTCTGCCTTGGCCAGAAAGGTTATCGGGTCTCTCCCCAATTGAGAACATCTGGAACATTACGAGCAAGGTCCTCCGACCAGCTCGGGATTTTGACGAATTAATGCCACAGCTGGACAAAATTTGCCTAGCTATCCGTCAGGAAATGTTAAAGCAAACTTTCCGGAAAAATAGCTGCTCATTATGCAGCAGTTTTGGGTGGAGATAGGAAAAGGTTGGTTAAATGCTTCGTGTTGTAACGCCCCAATTAACAAACTTTGTGGAAACTTAAAGTAGGGAAGTGAGTCATCTTGACAGTGACGGCAACTATTGAGGATAAAATCTACACTGGTAATATTTTGATTAACACCTATATTATTCAAATACTGAAAATAGCATACAAAAAGGGGAGATAAAATGAAAGGGTTATCATAGATTCTTTATCAAACATCTATAGAATAAATTCATAATCATATGAACTGAGGTTAAATCTAAGAAAGTAATTCAGTCAAAGATAACATTTACTATGGAAGAGAGTTGTAGCCGCATCGAAAAGGAAATTCAATGCGGCTACAATGCAACTCGGATATGGAAATGTTCAGTTAGTTAGTTGCTCTTGAATCGCTCTAGAGTACTTTTACGATAGCTGTCTGGACGCAAATGCTATTAGATTGTTTCAGTTTTGGAAGTTTGATAATTCGTGAGGTAGAGACTGAAGTAGTGCTCAGTCATTCGACTGATGAAAGTTAATCTTTACCATTCTCAACGCGACGGTATAGTAAGACGAGTGTTAGAATTCGATTGAGTGATACTGGTTTATCGGACTTAGCCTTCGTACTGATGAACAGTTACAAACCTTGAGAGCAATGGATCAATGACAGAAAAACAATTCGTAGTCTTGAGTAGGACACAATAAAACGAAGGCACGAAGAAAGACAAGTACGCCGATTAGTCAAAAGTTGTCGTCAGCGTCGCGATTACTGAACTGAACAGAAGTTAATCATGAATGACATATCGGTGTGCGTGTGGCGTAGGGACAAACAATTAATTACAGAAAGAACAATAAAATCTGAGTAAAAAGGTAAATCTTACGTGTCGCCTAACTCTTTAAACATTATAAGTGACTAAGTGAGTGCATGAATAATGGACAGTGAAGAGTGATTAGTTTAGACCAGTATTACGGCGTGTTAAAAAAAAAATACTCCAACTTAAGTTATCTTTGGAGTTACGTCGGACCGTTGTTAATAACTGGACGCAGCAACGGAATAGCAGACAGCAAATTTCATCCTCGCTATGTGTGATGTGAAAAACGACCGTAATGATGAGATCAAGAATCAAGATTTTATTTCATCACGGACTAACCGGGCATAAAAATAAACGATTGCAGTTACCAGTTCACACAAACTGAGGAGACTGTTACGGACAGATAATAGAATATTTCTAAACCACGCGAGGAGTTGTGTTCTTACAAGAGTTACAGGTGCTGTTCCACGTCACACCGACGGGAACGAACATGGTTACGAGTCACGTCTCTTCCCGGCGAGTGAAGAAGGAGGAAAGGGACGTCGCAGTGTGGAGTGTTTCTCTGTACATTTTCTGGATATTGAAGAAGAGAGGAAGAGACAAAATTGAAGTGTTCGAGATGTGGATTTGGAAGAGAGTGGAGAAAATAAAGTGGGTGAATTAAGAGGAGGATCGTCAAGTACGTACTGGAAAGGGTAAAGATGCAAAGATCTTTCCTAAATCTGGTTAAGAAAATGAAAGCCGACTGGGTGCGTCATACACCACGATGAAATCGAATTCTGACAGCAGCTATCGAAAGCACAGTGGAAGGTCAGAAGAAAATCTCAAGAGGAGGACAGAAATACTGAATGAAGTGAGATGAGAAAGATACCAGATTACGAAGCAGTTGGCCTGGAGCAGGATCAGATGGAGACAGCAATGGTGCCAGGAACCAGCCAGCAGGCAGAACACCTAATGTTGATGATAATTCATATCTACCACAAAGGGGTGTGAGAAGTCACAAAATACGGGGTGACGTTTAAATATTCTCTTGTCTAAAGAATGGCATTCATCATTATGAGACTGGAGCTAATGAAAGTCAACTATAATTATTAATTTTAGTGTCTTGACCGATGTTGGTCAGAAAACGGTTCAAAAATCTAAGAGCGTGGAATCTGTTCATATTTAAATTAGTTAAAGTTTTTTACATCATTAGGCCCAGCTATGGAGCGCGACTGAACTTTTTTAGCGCATGTGCTTCCTTTCTTCTCTCAAAATCTCTTCATCTTCACACTGCGGCTTTTCTTTTCTTCTAACCAAGTTCTCTTACATGTAACGCTTGCTTTAGCTTTCAGCTGATGCTTGTCAGTTACACTTTTGAATGCAGTTCTGTCCTGTAGAATTTTATTTGCAATACCTATTTTCCAGTTCAAGTACCCAATTAAATAAAATTTTATTCCATATTATTTTTACAAACTACGTGAAAGCGTGTAGTAAAACAGTTAAAAATTGAAACTTACTAGCAGATTAAAACTGTGTGCTCGACCGAGACTCGAACTCAGGCACACAGTTTTAATCTGCCAGGAAGTTTCATATCAGCGCACACTCCGCTGCAGAGTGAAAATCTCATTCTGGAAAGTTAAAAAATTGTAAGCACATATTGCTGAATAGGAATCCCTCAAACTCAACAGTTCTAACGGTTCCGCGTGACCTCGATGCGGCTCTGGTTTGTATACTAGGCATTTTAAATACGTTCTCGCGAAGCTGTAAATATTTTTTGGGAATGTTTCTACGCTCTAATTTTTCAGTATTGTTGTGAAACACACACAAATCAAACAAACTGAATCATTTGCAATGCACTTCCCAATAAAAATGTACGCTCATGATTATAGTAACTAGTTATGAGAACCGTTAATTTGTTCCATCTTCAAAAGAAATGAATAACAACATCGTCGTTGCATCTTACTCATCATTCGTCGAAAATTCTTTTCTGGACAGATCAGTATCATTGTCTCTCTGGCCTATATACTCTGCCTTTTCTGCTTGTCAAGTAATATTTACTTTGATTCCATGCCTTAACCCCTGGCGCGACACAAGCGAAACAGAAGACGCGTCGCTACCCCGTGGGAATACTGTTCGAAAGCTGCGCTACTTCTACTCGTCATACCTAACGGGCGCGTGGACTGCACGAGGGAAGCAGATCATGTTCCAGTTACAGTTTGTCACGTCCACCGCACAGGTACTGGACGACAGGTAAGTCCACTAAGATAAATTTTCCAAGTTTCTCAAATTTTGTCCTCGGCGCACTTACCACTGCATGAAGATTATCAGACCATTTGATAGTCTCCTTAAAGGAAACTGTACTGCTTGTGGAAGGAGAAACTATTTCCAGTGCCTAGACATTAGTTCGCATACACTCTTGCGCTTACCGAAGTCATTCGTGACCAAATACACCGCATCTTCTGAGTCTTCTGTTAATCTTCCTCGGTGAGGGTCACAGATTGACGAGCTATATGTCTTAATAATTGAGGAAGAGATGTAAGAGGCAGGCCTATGAAAGCGAGGCAGATGGGAAAGAAGTAAGTAAGCTGTTTATTATTTCAAAAATAATCGCCATAACTGCTAATACATTCATCCCATTGTGAGACAAGAAGGTCAATGACTTCGCGGGAAAATATTTGCGGTTGCTTACAGAACCATGATTGTGTCCAGGCGTGCATCTCTTCGTCTGAAGTAAATCGACGGCCACGAATGTCTTTCCTTAGTGCTCCCAAAAAATTAAAATCGCGTGGACAGAGTTTGGTACTGTACGGAGGATGTGTAAGATCTTCCCAGCGAAATTTCTGCAGCATGTGCAGATGTAGGTTGCAGTAGCTATGCAAAGATGAAGACGCGATCATAAGAAGACAAGCATGAGGAGCTGCACCAAATCTGTTTTCCGAATGAAGATTCTGCCCTATCTACCACCCTCTTTTATGTGGTCATTCTACTTAAAATCGCCTCAGATGCATGTCATTCTGCTAAGTTTTGTATGTGCTTTACAACATAATATGTGCTTTATAATACACTACTGGCCATTAAAATTGCTACTCCAAGAAGAAATGCAGATGATAAACGGGTATTCATTGGACAAATATATTATACTAGAACTGACATGTGATTACATTTTCACGCAATTTGGGTGCATAGATCCTGAGAAGTCAGTACCCTGAACAACCACCTCTGGCCGTAATAACGGCCTTGATACGCCTGGGCATTGCGTCAAACAGAGCTTGGATGTCATGTACAGGTACAGCTGCCCATGCAGCTTCAACACGATACCATAGTTCATCAAGAGTAGTGACTGGCGTATTGTGACGAGCTAGTTGCTCGGCCACCATTGACCAGACGTTCTCAATTAGTGAGAGATCTGGAGAATGTGCTGGCCAGGGCAGTAGTCGAACATTTTCTGTATCCAGAAAGACCCGTACAGGACCTGCAAAATGCGGTCGTGCATTATCCTGCTGAAATGTAGGGTTTCGCAGGGATCGAATGAAGGGTAGAGCCACAGGTCGTAACACACCTGAAATGTAACGTCCACTGTTCAAAGTACCGCCAATGCTAACAAGAGGTGACCGAGACGTGTAACCAATTGCACCCCATACCATCAGGCCGGGTGATACGCCAGTATGGCGATGACGAATGCTCGCTTCCAATGTGCATTCACCGCGATGTTGCCAAACACGGATGCGACCATCACAATGCTGTAAACAAAACCTGGATTCATCCGAAAAAATGGTGTTTTGCCGTTCGTCACCCATGTTCGTCGTTGAGTACACCATCACAGGCGCTCCTGTCTGTGATGCAGCGTCAAGGGTAACCGCAGCCATGGTCTCCGAGCTGATAATCCATGTTGCTGCAAACGTCGTCGAACTGTTCGTGCAGATGGTTGTTGTCTTGCAAACGTCCCCATCTGTTGACTCAGGGATCGAGACGTGGCTGCACGATCTGTTACAGTCATGCGGATAAGATGCCTGTCATCTCGACTGCTAATGATACGAGGCCGTTGGGATCCAGCACGGCGTTCCGTTATTACCCTCCTGAACCCACCGATTCTATATTCTGCTAACAGTCATTGGATCTCGACCAACGCGAGCAGCAATGTCGCGATACGATAAAACGCAATCGCGATAGGCTACAATCCGACCTTTATCAAAGTCGGAAACGTGACGTATGAGAAATCGGTTGGAAACTTTCCTCATGTCAGCACGTTGTAGGTGTCGACACCGACGCCAGTCTTGTGTGAATGCTCTGAAAAGCTAATCATTTGCATACCACAGCATCTTCTTCCTGTCGGTTAAATTTCGCATCTGTAGCACTTCATCTTCGTGGTGTAGCAATTTTAATGGCCAGTAGTGTATATATGCTGATATAGGTGGTTGTGGTACTGAAAGGGAGGATGAGTTTTTAAACCAGAGCTGGCTCATACCATGGAAGTCAGTGTCTCCTTCCAACGGACATAGATAGTGTCTCAAGCTTTTACTCCATTTCAACGTACACAACTTTTGAGATTTAACCAGAATGCTACCTCACAGGTTGATGATGATGAACAGTAAAGGTAAAGATAAAATTCGGCCTGAAGTGCTCAATCGGACCCGACAGACCCCCGTGGCTTCCTCTGTCAATGGAGTCATCGGATGCAGTATGGAGGGGCATGTGGTCAGTACGCAGCTCTATCATCGCCTGCCGAGTTTCTTTATCTTAGAGCCAATATTAATCGGACGAGTGGCTCCTCAGTTGGCTTCAATAGGCCGAGTGCACCTCACACCAGTCCTCCTACAAAGCAAAAATCACTGGCGTTACCGGGAATCGAATCCAGGTACTCCGAATGGCAGTCAGCCGTGCTACCACTCAGCTGTCTCCAGAATTCAACGTGTCTACCTACCTCCGATCTATGTTCTGCCGCATCATAGTGCTACAGCGACCTCCGCCATGAGCACATTCAACTATTTTTTTGGCTATTATAACTGTTATTGTTTACTTAGGTCTACTATCAGTTTTTTTTAAAAAAAAAGTCTTTTGCGTTCGAGCTCCGTAATAAAACACATCTCTCAGTTTTCAGTAGTTCTTTCTACGAAGAGATGATTTTGTTGATATCCTGTGAACTTTCAACTTTCAGGTGAAACTGAATGCTGTAATTCACTTTCATCAACGTTCGCGATTCATACTAAAATACTGACGCAGGGACCCTTTTCTAATGGGGACCTTGATCTAATTTTCCTTTTCTCTTTCCTCTTTCCTCGGCATAACGTGTCAAATACACTGACGGAAACAAATCGCCACACCAAGAAGTGCGACATAAACTAAAGTTTGGTAGGCGTGTTTCTAACATCTGAGAGCTGATGTCTATTCAGATTTTGCGCCAATCGCACAAAAGTGGTGCTAGTAGTGCTTTAAATACATGCTGTAACGGTCCTGAGCGTTAGTTACCTTTGAGTTTTGACGTCGTGTGTTGATGTTAGCCAGGAATGCCTTTAAGGCGACAAATGCGTCATTATTAACACCTCCCTGAGTTTGAACGATGTCTTGTAATAGGACTATGAGAAGCTGAATGTTCCTTCTGCAATACTGCGGAAAGATTTGGTAGGAATGTAGCCACTGTACATGATTGCTAGCAGCGGTTGTCACGAGGATGTACTTTGGCAAGAATACCGGGTTCCGGACAGCCACGTGGCGCTACCGAGAGGGAAGACCATAGTTTCGGCGAATGGCTCTGGCGCATCGTAATTGCATCTGCAGCAGCAATATGAGCAGCAGTTGGCACCACAGAGGTCCAACGAACTGTTGCAAATTACTTCATGGATAGCTCCGAATCAGACGCCCTGCAACGTACCTTCCATTGATCCAAAACCACCGCCATTTGCGATTTCAGTGGTGTCGAGCGAGAGCTCAATGGATTCTGAGATTTCACTCATGAATTTTATTTTACAGGCTGTGCTTGAAAAGTTTGTTGGATTTTATTTTTCGTACCAGATGCATTTAAGTACTGAGGATAATCGACTCATAGGATTTTATAACAAAGAATGTACAGACATTACTACTGTGCGAATTGACTGGCGTTCTGTAGCATCATCCTGAGTTTCTACATCCGTTCTGCACATGATCGGCTTTTTCGAAAGCCCGCTAAGCTCACCTAGCTTCTATTTCAGCTGTCGCAGACAGAATACTTTGTACATAGCCGACTAGCAGAAGAGAAGTCCCTCGGCAGTTGTTTGGCTCCACCAATCTTCCCTCTTTTGTGTTATGGGTGAATCATTCAGTTTTCTAGTCTGCAGGTATAACTTCGTTCACAGTGATGGCTTGCAGAAAGTTCATCATGCGTTTGCTTCCACTCTTTAGTATCTAAGCAATTATGTCGTCTTCAAGTGCGAAAAATTTAAGTTACGCTTACACGTAACTGTTGTTGATACCGAATGAAACAACAAGTTTACTGTCAACAGTCACTGTTTATTTATGTCCACTACGTGTTTCGAAGGTTTAAGCCACCTTCACCAGGAGGATTTACATGTTCTAGTATGACGTAGGTTTGTGTTGTGTTACGAGTTGGGGATAACTTGTGGCACTGTCTCCAGTGGTCATAGGTTGCCTTGTCTGTCGTAACACGCCAGATGTAAATTGTAATATTTTGCAAAGAAAGATGGTATCTCGACACCATCTTTGCTTAAAAAATATAACGGTTTACATGAGATGTGTTATGACAGAGCAAGGAACCTGTAACCACTGGAGAGAGCACCACAATTTACCTCAAAATAGTAACAAAACGCACAAATATGTCATAATAACAAATATAAATCCTCCTGACGATGGAGGTCTTCGAAACAAGTCGTGGACAGTGGGCAGTGGACGGCGACTGGTAACAGTATACTTGTTGTTTCATTTGATATGTCGTCTTTACTCGATGTTTTATTGTTTTTGAGATGTATTGCAATTATTATTATTATTAATGAAAATCCACGCAAATTGCAGATACAAAACAAATACAAATGCCAATACAAGTACAATACCGACTTAACGTTACTTTAGCTCTAGTTTTATTACTGACGTATTTCTATCTCTGCACTATTTTGCATGGTATCTTTCACAGTGTTCATTCCACAGTTCACACACACAGTCTTCAATCGACTGGTGAAATCTCTTGTTTTGGAAGAAATTGTAGTGAAAACCGTGTGTTGCCTACCGCGTTACTGCATGTCAGACTTCGTAGTTTGCCTGTTTCCATTCTTCTGTCATATTATCGGTTGAGTAGAAGAATAGCCAAATACACAAGGACACAGCCAGAATTTTGTCAAAGGAAGTGCCTTGTTTGTTAAAGAGGACCTTAAGAAGACTCATATTTTTTTCATTTATTCTCAAAATTTCCGTAAAGAAAAATAAACCATAGTTTAGCCACGTACTACTTATTATAATCTTCAGAAAGACTCACGAAGTAGCTAGGCTATAATATTTTATTTTTTTATTGCAACGAAAAGCTCGTATTAACATTGAATCAATAACAACAGAACTATTATATATAATCAAAGAATAAACCATCTGTCCCCGCCACAGAATAATGCTATCCTTCACTGTGCGTCTAGGATGTTCTGCTGGCGACTCCCACACCAAGCAGAGATATAATCTCGTTACTTAGGTGTGCTGCATTTTTGGCAAAAAACTAAGCAGCACTCATGCTCCAGTCTTACTTCGCCCTATAAGAACATTTTACACTCTTCTTCTTTCAGTCCGGATCTGAGCTGAGGAAGTGATCAGGAACGGACGAGCGTCAATTTTTCGGGACACCATGATTATTACCTACAGGGCTTTTGGAATAAAGAGATCTCTGTCCAACAGAAAGCCTAGGATGCTTTTTGGTGTAGAAAGTTAAAAGGATCTGGAATGTCCCGGCAGACAAAAGCATAAGCCTAAATGAGGAGAATGTGGATTATTATTTGTTTATCTTATGACTTTTAGTACCAGGACTCTCCGAATACATGTTCGGCTCGCCTTCGATGCAGCTCTTTTCATTTAAACAGAAGGCTCCGTCTTTAAGGGAACGAATCTGTCGCGAACGAAAGGAATCCAAAAAGAACTGGCAGTGACCTATAGTAAGCGACCACCCCCGACAATGGTTTAAATCGAATATGGGGAACCACAAAAACCATTTTCGAGGTTGCTAGCGAAGTTTACATGTCGGTGGAGAATCTGGAAAAAACTGGTTGTTGTACATTGTTTTAAAATAAAATAAAATGCATCACAACAAAAGATTGAATTCTATAATTGTATGTTTGTCCCGTACCTGTGCCTGTTTGGCGCGTGAATGCACGCGTATTTTCATTTTAATTGTGTATGGTATTTCTGACTTCAGTTATAATGGTATTACAGGAGCGTAAATAGATTTTGGTGGAACCAGGCGAAGGGGGCGGTGGTGGGGGGGGGGGGGGCGGTAGGGTGGAGGTGGACGGGGATGCACGGCGCAATTGGCTAGAACGAATTCAAGCAGCCCGCTGGAAACATCTTCTAGAAATGAACGAACTGTAAAATGTACTGTCTTTACATATCACTTCCGCTCTCCCCAACCCCTCTCCATCGTTCCGTTACAGAAATGGCTTTCATAAACCCATACTGCCCGGGTTACCAGACTGGCGATATTTTGCCATTGGACAACTAATGACAGAGTATTTCGTAATTTTTTTAAAAGAAATGCAACCAAATTTTTCTTGATTTACGAAATTTTTGGGCGGCACAGGCAAGTCCGAGTGTAATTTTATGGACTGATTTTAATTTAATGTTATTTGTAACGACACACTGATCAGCCGGAGCATTATGACCATCGACCTAAACCGGTATAGGCGATAGCAACGTCACCCGGCGAGGAAAGAAATTGATCGTGTGGCATTGTTGGCCGGGAGGCACCATCCGGGAAGTTCGGCCTCCGAGTTGCAAGTCTTTTCAGGTGACGCCACGTTAGGCGACTTGAGTGTCGGTGGTGATGAGGATAACACAATGCTCTACCGACATTTAATTTTTTTACTTCGGCTATCTGGTTTTTTTTTTCTTTCGAACCCGGGATCTCTTGCTTATTGGGCAGGTGCGGTAACCACTGCACCATGCTTCTTTTTATTTTTTTAACACAAACTAAATAAATCTTCTTTTCGTAACAAACTGTCCAGTAGCCGTAAAAAAGAATAAAACAAAATCAAACAAAAATCCTTGAAAATATATATGTTCGGTCTTCTGCTAAAATTAGTTTTCCTGGGGCACCTTGACTTGGCTTAATCAAAAGAAAAAAAAATATGTGCCAACTTAATGAAAAGATACAAACTTCGTAGCGCCGCGCTTCACTGTTGTGCGGCAACAAAAATTTACCTCTTCTATATGGTAAAGTGTGAAGTAAGAAATTTTGAAACAAAGTTTTGTACTTCGTACTCTTTGTAATATTATAGTGCTCTTCCATTATATGCTGTATGTACTCGTCTATACTCGCAATTGTAAAATACGCGAACTGACCGATAATCCAAGCGTAGCCACTGTTCTTTGTTTCAGGAAAGAAATGCCAGTCTGACTTAAGTACTGCTTTA